>NC_088401.1:48153359-48453359 GCF_034236695.1 Oncorhynchus nerka
GTCGACTAATGCAGCCTGTATTTATTCCAGACACAGATCTAGATGAAGGTCGACTAATGCAGCCTGTATTTATTCCAGACACTGATCTAGATGAAGGTCGACTAATGCAGCCTGTATTTATTCCAGACACAGATCTAGATGAAGGTCGACTAATGCAGCCTGTATTTATTCCAGACACTGATCTAGATGAAGGTTGACTAATGCAGCCTGTATTTATTCCAGACACTGATCTATATGAAGGTCGACTAATGCAGCCTGTATTTATTCCAGACACTGATCTAGATGAAGGTCGACTAATGCAGCCTGCATTTATTCCAGACACTGATCTAGATGAAGGTCGACTAATGCAGCCTGTATTTATTCCAGACACTGATCTAGATGAAGGTAGGCTAATTTGCTTGCCCCATATATTGTTTTGAGAGCAGCAAAACTTTTCTCTCCCGACACTTATACCACAAAATTTGTATGATCAGAAGAAACTATCTACATTCGTAATTGCATTTTTTAATGCGCTGTCCCTCAGTAAACATGCCTGGGCCATAATAAATAACAGCGGCAAGAAGCATGGGCTTGGAAGCATGGGCTTGGATCACGACGTAATGACAGAAATAAGCAATGGAATTATTATACTGAACAATATAAACACAACATGCAACAATTTCAACAAATTTACAGAGTTACAGTTCATATAAGGACATCAGACAATTGAAATTAATTCATTGGGCCCTAATCTACGGATTTCACATGACTGGGCGGGGGCGCACTAGGGAGCCACTGGGGAGCCAGGCCCAGCAAATTAGAATGAGTTTTCCCCCCACATTGTGTTGTGTGACAAAACTGCACATTTTAGAGTGGCCTTTTATTGTCCGAGCACAAGGTACACCTGTGTAATGATCAAGCCATTTAATAAGCTTCTTGATATGCATGTAACGGTTTTCTTCCGCTGAAGGAGAGGAGGACCAAAATGCAGCGTGGTTAGTGTTCAACATCTTTAATATAGATGATAACCGAGAACACTACAAAATACAAAACAACAAATGTGAAAACCGAAACAGTCCTATCTGGTGTAATGACACAAAGACAGAAGACATTCACCCACAAAATACCCACAGAATATGGCTGCCTAAATATGGTTCCCAATCAGAGACAACGATAGACATCTGCCTCTAACCAATCTAGGCAACCATAGACCTACAAACTACCTAGAAAGGAAACAGCCCCATAGACATACAAAAACCCCTAGACCAGACAAAACACATAAATCCCCCATGTCACACCCTGACCTAACCAAAATAATAAAGAAAACAAAGATAACTAAGGCCAGGGTGTGACAATGCCACTAACTGTCAGGTGGATGGATTATCTTGACAAAAGAGAAATGCTCACTAATAAGGATGTACATGTAAACAAATGTGTGCAAAAACTTTTTTTTTTGCGAGTACGGAACATTTCTGGGATCTTTTATTTCATCTCAGGAAACATGGGACCAACACTTTACATGTTACGTTCATATTTTGTTCAGTGTACATGGACAGACAAAGTAGGTCTACAAAACAACGCCAAGTAGACAGACAAAAACATCATTAGCAAAGTCGACAGGAAATAACTAGATTGAAAACAATGACTAGCTACGGATTCTGATTTATGCATCATTTTTGGAGAAGGGGAGACTTGTGCCCTGAGACGAGTGACTGAGTGAAACAGCCACTTGTGTGTCTGTCTGGGGAAATGACAGCAGACGGAGAGATGCTTGTTCTAATCCAATTATTGCAGTAGGCTCAACCGATACCCCACCCGTTTCTTTACAGACCGAAGAACTAGCCAATAGTTGTAGGGAGCACACAGCACTTCCCTGTTTGAGTGAGAGAAGAGTACTGGCAGCTGAAAATATATATTTTTTGCATCACCAGATAATGACAAAAAATACTTGTGTCATAATCGTATTCGGAAAATTTGCCATATCGTTTATTATACTTGTTTTGTCCGAGTACTCAGCACACCCCTAGAAATCAATTGTTTGGTCCCCACAAGGATTATAAAGGAGATGTGTGTGTGTGTGTGTGTGTGTGTGTGTGTGTGTGTGTGTGTGTGTGTGTGTGTGTGTGTGTGTGTGTGTGTGTGTGTGTGTGTGTGTGTGTGTGTGTGTGTGTGTGTGTGTGTGTGTGTGTGTGTGTGTGTGTGTGTGTGTGTGTGTGTGTGTGTGTGTGTGTGCGCCTGCATGACCCATGCATGCTTGTGTGTGAGTGTATGCGTTTGTGTGCACATGTGCGTGTGTTGACAGGCAGCAAGCTGAAAGATAGCCATAAACAACAAGTCTTGCATCACCTCAGACAAGGATGGATCTGTGGATGTCAGCCTGGTCTTGGGTGCTAAACTGCTAAATCTCGCTTGGTTGTGTGCTCTGTTTACCTGCAAATTCAGATTACTAAACCTAATTCCAATGTAAGGGAACATACCAAATCTATTTTGACACCTGTCTGTCACTACGACAATAGTGCCACTAAATGAGCTTTGACACCTGTCACACACATTGCACACACATAGGGGAAATACACCTGCTACTATACTATAAAAAATGTTTTTAAGGCTTGAGGAATTTGAGACATTGGTCCACCACCCAAAGGACATCCAGCCAGCTTTTGACACCTTGTAGAGTCCATGGACCGACCAATATAGTCTGTTCTGAGGGGAAAAGGGGGGAGTGCAACTCAATATTAGCGACGTGTTCATAATGTTTGGAGAAGTGAGGAGTGTGTGCATGACACACACACACACACACACACACACACACACACACACACACACACACACACACAGAGAAGGGTATGTGTCAGGCTCACACAGTGGCGATGACAATAGCATCCCTATGAGGAGATGTAAGGGGCTAAAAAGGCACTTTTACAGACGGTTTCATCACCGTGGTAACGCAGCAACGGCCTCTCTCTCTCCGCCTCAGCCTGGGAGAGAGCCACAGATAGACACGTTTCCCACAGTGAACCACAGACACAGTCACACTGCAGTTTCATCATCCGAATGGAGTTTCACAGCAGTGGCAGGGATACTGAAGTTATTGAAGTCACCAGGCTTACCATTCCGCCCAAGGACCCTGGAGGTGCAGCTAAGAAGCGGTGGAGAATAAGCAAATGGAAGGAATCGACTAAGCTAGGCAGACGGAGGGAGGGGTGGAAAGAGTTTGGAAAGGCAGTCAGCCATGCTCTTCCCAAGCAGTGAGACGCAGCACACTTTACACACTTCACATAAAGGACTTGATGTTTCCCCTCCGCTGGCTTTCTCTATGACAGTAAAAACAGAACACTAGTAAACTTTTATAGTACTGTCCTTGGTCAGTCACAATATTCTCAAGGACTCCAAAAGAGGCAAGTTAAGGCTCTTCTGCCCATGTCCACCTGAAGCTTCGTCTCTGTTGGCTTATGCAATAGCTTGACGTGTTTGGCCCCTGGACTCATAGAGACCCAAATGTTTTTCGTATTGACACAGACCTTTCTTCTCTGTGAGAGTGAGAGGGACAGAGAGGGAGTGAGGGTAAGAGAAAAAAGGGGGAGAGGGACAGAGAGAGAGAGAAACAGGGATGGAGAGAGAAATAGGGATAGAGAGAGAGAGAGAGTGAGAGAGAGAGAGAGAGAGAAAGAAAGAAAGAAAGAAAGAAAGAAAGAAAGAAAGAAAGAAAGAAAGAAAGAAAGAGAAAGAGAGGGGGCAGAGGGACAGAGCGGGAGAGAGAGGAGAGAGAGACAGAGAGAGAGAACGTGAACGAGAGAAAGGGAGAGAGAGAGAGTGAGAAAGAGAGAGTCTCCTTTGTTCTGTAGTGTTAATCTCTATTTTCTTCATTTCTTTGCTCGTTCTTTTGATCCACTGTTGGATCATCCCCTTGATGATTCACTAACAGCAAAATAAATTAAATATATCAGATTGACGACCAGCTTCCTCCCTCCCCTCCTCCCTCCCCTCTCCCCCCTTTCTCACCCTGAAGCCTTGGCTTCTCCATAGATAAGCAGGGAATCTGTTCTTTTTAACTTGTCTCTTCCCCTCTCTTCCCTCTCTTCCTCTCCTTTTTCTCCATCATATCTTTAATCCCAGCCTTGCGGTGGATGTGTCAGAGATGTAATTCCATTGTTCAACATGTTCCGTTGAGAAGGGCCCTCTCCTCTCCCAGGCCCTCATGTATATTCATGGTGTGTGGGAAACAAAAGGCAGATCACTTTGTTTGTCATGTTCTGCACCGAGCGCTATTCAACTCTCTTCCTCTTGGTGGGGTGGATTATCTTGTGTTGAACATATCTCACACACGACAAGATTACATTCCAACGTATAGACATTCAATCAGACTAGAGGAGACAACAGTTTCTGAAGTGGCAAAATGGCCTTGTTTCACTGAAAACATAAAAAAGTCTGACAGTGCATCTTGTGAGAATGGTAACTACTGCACAGCGGGTGAGATGAGTGGATAGGTTGTGTTGGGCTTAAACAAATCAAAAGTTAGAGAGAGTTGCGGATGCCAATGGCAGGTCTTGACTAAGAGGTCTGCAGGTCCTGCCCTTGTCCTGCTCTCTCTCTCTCTCTCCCAAATTCCCCTCCTCCCCATCCCTGTCTCCCTCTGTCCCTCTCTGTGCTGCATGCATGGTCCCATGCCAGGCTAAAGATTCTGCCCCCGTGGGCTGGGGCCAGTCCAGGATGCAGTTCCAAAGCGTTCCAGGCCTCAGGCTCCACCTTGCAGCCTCCAGGGCTCCAGGCCCAGACAGACAGACAGAAGTAAACATACCCTGACCACACACTTGGGCTCGGAGCCAACCTCCCCCTCCCGACGCACAAAAACATCCCTGGAATGATGGCGCAACGACAGCCAGCCAAGTCTGGGTGCTGACCTAAGGCAGACCATGGCCAGGCTGGAAATGGGGGGAGAGAGGGAGCAGACAGAGCGAAAGGAAGTGAAAGACAGACATAGAGATAGAGAAGAGTATAATGGAATGAAGGAGACGGAATGAGAAGGAGAGGGAAGGAAAGAGGAGATAAGGGTAGAGAGATACACTCTTAGAAAAAAAGGTGCTTTCTAGAACCTAAAAGGGTTCTTCAGTTGTCCCCTTGAAGAACCCTTTTTTCTTCCAGGTAGAACCCTTTCGGTTACTGGTAAAAAATACTTTTCTGTTCCATATACAACCCTTTCCACAGAGGGTTATACATGGAACCCAAAATGGTTCTTCCTGGAACCAAAAAGGGTTCCACTTGGAACCTAAGAATGTAGAGGGGAAAGAAGAACATATCTTTGAACCTTATGTTCACATACTATATCGCTACTCTTTTGCCAGTTCATATATTTCATATATCTATACAGTATATTCAGTCCATGCCACCTGCATGCTGTGTTTAAAGTGCATGCATACTCTTAGGTATCGTCACTTAACAGGATTCAGACACACACACACACACACACACACACACACACACACACACACACACACACACACACACACACACACACACACACAGGCGTTTCTGCCTAATGTCAGCTATGGTGGGCTCATCACTGTCTGTTTGAATTATGCGTTGGGACAAATATGGGTCAAAATGAAACATCCAACACGGTGGCTTCTTCTTGCTTGTTCTTCTCTTTTCTCTTTTATTTCCCCTGCACTTTCTTCTCTTCAAAGATGGAGCTCAGCAGTGCCGTGGCGGGGTGCAGGGGACTGTGTGTCTCTGCGCTGCGGTCGGGGTGTGTGTGTGTGTGTGTGCGTGTGTGTGTGTGTCGAGAGAAGAGATGAGACGTGACATGTGCCTTCATCCTCCCCTCAGACGCAGCATTCCAGAACGCTCCGCCACTCGCTCCGTTGCCGTTTTCATCTTTCATTTTTTCCCTCCCTATTCCATCCTTCTTCATCTTTCCTTCCTCCTTTTCTCGACTTCTTCTCGTCGTTCTCACAGGTGGAAGAAAGGAGCAGGGAGAAATGAAAGGAACGAGGGGCTAATTAGAGGAGGAGAGGAGGGATAAAAGCAGGGGAATAATGACGGGAAAGAAAGAACGAATGATAAAACAAGTAAAACACAGAGCCTTAATGTCAGAGGGGGATGGAAGGATGACACGGGGGGGGGGGAGGGATGGCACAGGGGGGTAGAGGGATGGCACAGGGGAGGATGGTTGATGAAGGCTGTTTGTCGTTTCCTCTCCTCTGTCGGGGAATGGGCTGATGGGACGTGATGAGGCGTGCAGTGGCACTTGTCTCTGCTGAGAGAGAAAGAATGAGAGAGAGAGAGAGAGAGAGAGATAAAGAGACAGAGATAGAGAGAGCAAGAGAGCAAGAGAGAGAGAGAGATGGTTGGAAACACAGCAAACAGCCTGAGGAATAATCGTGGCAGCGTGCTGGGTCTTTCGGGCCTTATTTATGTTTTTTGGGGGGCGGCTTTCTCTGCATTCACAAGCCCTGACTTGAAGCAGTATCCAAAATGAATCAGGACCAAGTCTTCTTGTCCTGCCTGCTTCCCTTACTTACAGAGTAGCATTGGTGTGAGAGTGAAGAATGGTCAAGATGCTTGATCTCCAAACCAGGCCTGAGATAAAGATGAGAGGAGAGGACAGGAGAGAAGGAGCGGTGAGGGAAGAGGACAAGAGAGAGACGTTAGGGGAAAACGACTACGACCATCCTATTTTAGTGTGTTTATGACAAGAGTTCCGGAGAAGTTTAGTGTCAACAACCAGCCATTCGGTCAGATTAGAGGATATGTCTGTTTAAAATATACTATGGTAGAGCCATAGTCAGGCTAGCCCTGTGATGGTATAGCCACAGACATAGCACGAGTTCCACATGACTGACATTACTCTGTGGTCTTCTCGGAGGTGTTATTCTGTTTTCCTGTGGTATTGATACAGACCTGGGGTGCGTCCCAAATGGCACCCTATTCTCTACATAGTGCACTACTTTTAGCCCATGCCCTATGGACCCCAGACAAAAGTAGTGGCCTATGTAGGGACTAGGTTGCCATTTGGGACGCATGCCCTGGTACAGGGGGCTGGTATTCCTCCTGCCTGAAGTCAGTTAGTGGTGATACAGTAGCTGAAGCGCATCACTGTGGTGTTGACTGAGACCAGTAGACTGTGATGTGAGTGCTAGTCAGCCCAGGCTGTGATGTGGAAGCAGGAGCGTGTAGAGAGGTGTGTGTGTGTGTGTGTGTGCGTGCGCGTGCGTGTGCGTGCGTGCGTGCGCGCGCGTGTGTGCGTGTGTGTGCGTGTGTGTGCGTGTGTGTGTGTGTGTGTGTGTGTGTGTGTGTGTGTGTGTGTGTGTGTGTGTGTGTGTGTGTGTGTGTGTGTGTGTGTGTGTGTGTGTGTGTGTGTGTGTGTGTGTACATGGGTGGTGAAGTGAGGTGAGGTAGGAGCAGGAGTGGGTGTTAGAGCAGACCGGGTCAGGCTTGAGTGCCGGTCCAAAAGACGAACGGGCAGCCGAGACGATCCTGCCGTGTCCAGGAAAACAAACAGAAGGAGACTGGATGATTATCCTCAACCCCTTCCAGTGACCACCACTCCCACCTTAACCCCACTCCCCACAGTTCCTCTTACACCCCTCTCACATCAGGCTGTTCCCCAGACACTGTCCCGGGTTGGAGCCTGAGGTGTGTGTGTGTCTGTGTGTGTGTGTGTGTGTGTGTGTGTGTGTGTGTGTGTGTGTGTGTGTGTGTGTGTGTGTGTGTGTGTGTGTGTGTGTGTGTGTGTGTGTGTGTGTGTGTGTGTGTACACACTGGGGGAATAAACTGGTTTTATTCCATAACCTCCCTCCCCCTTTCCCCAATAAAAAAAAAATGACATCAAGTATAAAGTAAAGGGATGTCGAGCCAAACTCACGCCTGGTTGACAGTAAATATTGACCCCAGGCTGTCTCAGTGTCTCAGTGTTTTAGTGTGGACCTGAGGAACTGAACCAGAGCCAGTCCTAAGCACCAGTATGGAACCAGTGTGGCACATCCCCCTGGCAGACAGGCAGGGAGCGGAACACCTTGTGGTGGCCCTGACCCCTGGATGAGTCCTTCTCTGTCCTGCCTGCCTGGGTGATGGATGGAGTGAGAGATCCTCATACAGGCTACACTTTGACCATGCCTAATTCAAATGTGTCCCTCTGCCCCGAATCCGGGGTCATTTCAGGGTTAAGCTAGCTTATCCGAGGGCAAGGGGCAGCTATTGCCATGCTCTCTCAGATCTATACAACTTTGTGGTGCCAGGAGCCAATTTGACATGTATTGCCCAAATCACCGTAAATGGGGTGACGTGTCTGTGCATGCAATTCGTTTGCACCTTTGTGTGTGTGTGTGTGTGTGTGTGTTTGTCAGCACAACACCTAACATTGAAGGAGACAGGCTGCCTCCCTGACAGTTATTTGCTAGTTTTGCTTTCTCTGTGTATCTCTCTGTCTCTCTCCCTCTCCCCAAATTACCCCGCAGGACTCACAGAGTGTAAACAGCACCAGCAGAGGAGGCTCAGAACCCTTATTGTCAGAGGCTATCATTTTCTTCCTGCTGTCTGTGTTGGAATGAACGTCTTTAAGACAGACCTCTGTATTTGCTTACAGCGCATTTATCTAACATTTCAGCCCTTTTAGTGCATTGTTTGAGCACATGAATGCTTTGTAAAATGTTAAATTGGCTATATCATAGATCATTTACTAGAACCCTTTGTGAGCAGGAGGTATAATATCCCATTTGGCTGTGACATTTATGTCAAACACCTGTGGCCAATGCTGGCCAGCATGTGGTGGGCACATGTATACTGTACATACGTTTCCATCTTGATCACAGCTGCCACTGTATTTATCAAAGACCCAAATACCTCCCCCTCCTCAACACCCAACAGATGGCGGGGGAGAGAGATTGAGTCCTACTATCCAGCCCTCCAACTGCTCCACCTCACCTATCCTTGCCCAGGTCCTATACCCTTGTTCACATGTTCAGTCCCCAAAGCTACTGTGTCTCCCATCCTTCACATCCTGCTCACATATGAGCCCCCCCACCCTTCCCTAAACACCCCTCGTTCACATGTGAGGTCCCACTCCATCATATTACCCCCTCATGAACCCCGATTCCTTGCCAACATCCCCTCACATTGATTCCCACCCTACACACACACACACACACACGTCTTTCCTCTGTGGTCGATTTTCATTAGGAACAGGATATCCTGTACATTTTATACTTCCGTCATTTGTGCCGCACGTGTTGCCTAACTGCCTGCCTCTTCCCTACCGCACAGGAGCGGGACAGAGAGACACGGGCCACATCCTGACACCGAAACGCTCGTCAAAAGGCTTCGGAAACCGGTCCACTTCCATCTTTCATCCCTGTCCCTCTTTTCACTTCAAATGAACTCCTCCTGTCTTTTCCCCTTCCACTCCAGTGGGTCGTCATAGTGACTGCGGGTTGAGGTGATGTGACGCAGCCCTATAGGCTCCAGGGCTCCAGGGCTGCAGGTTGCAGGTCTGGACCAATAGAGCTACAGGGGTTTGTGGCTTCTGGACTTACTGTCTGCCCATTGACTTAGACCCGCTGTGACCGCCATGTTTCTTTGATGAGTTCTGTCGACCCTAGTTAGCGTGAGCGACACTCTGGGACGATCAATGGTGTCCTCAAAAGAGCAGCAGCTGTGACGAAGACTGCTGCTGCTGATGTTGTTGTCGTGGAATGTCACTGGACTGGTACATTGAGTACACTGCTTTGATAGTCAGACACACACGTACAACACACTAACACAGTTTTTTTTTTAAATATAATTTGTTTACGTAAAAAATATTCCCTGTGTGTTGGAATTTGAGGGGGAACTGCACCCAATGGCCCCAGTGTGTGTCGTAGGACTATAAATACTAGGGGTGGTGGAGAGTGTGGTTGACCATAATTACCTAGGCCCTTTTAAAGCCTGGGCGCGCTGTCTGTCTGTCTGCTGGCCCCGTTACCACTCAACTCTGCTCCAGTACACTCCCTAACACACACATACAAAAACACACATAAGCACATACACGTAACACACACAAACACAAATGGACAAACGCACACACATTCACACACATCTGTCCTGTGGGCTGGACTGTTTTTCTACATCTGTCTGGACTAGGGTTTCAAAGGGAGGGTATATTACTGGAAACTTTAGAAGGTTATCAGTAAACTACCAAGATGTTGGTATCTTTCAAGGATTTTATGTAAATCCATCACAAGACATCTAGTGGCCATTTGGGGTACTTCAGATGATCACATTTGTAACTATCTCCGGCCGTCTCTCTAGCCTTACCACATGTAAAATATATGAAATAATTCAATAACATGATTGTAACATTAAACATAGAATAACAGAGCTGTAAAACATTATCCTGAATATAAAACTATCAACTTAGTGAATACCATTGGTGTTTAATATTAATATTAGGGTTTCAGCATGAAATATCCTTCATTGTTTTTACACACTTTTATTTATTTTACTATGTCAATTTGTAATTTGGGGTCAATGTTTTGGCGTCAAACTGAAGGCAGTTGTGAAAAAAGTCAATAGTTGGATGAGTTGCAGAGCAATGCCATTGCTGATTAGATGCTTTTTTCCTTAATTAGGACATTTTCTCTTGAACCATATGGTCTATCTACTAGAAACTACGGACACAGATGATGTTATATATGAATAGAAATGCTTAAAGTTATTCAAATATATATTACCAAAGTTACCAAAGATTGCCATAGATTTTATGTTAATTTCCAAAATGACTGAAGATTTCAGTAACTTTTGTAAATTAGCTTTGCAAACCTAGTCTGGACCAGTAAAGACTGAGATGTCTTACAACATATTGCATATTTTTAGGTCTCAAACTATGTTTTGTCTGGGTTGACTTTCTTTGAGCCTAAAAACATTGTGTCACGTCCTGACCTTAGTTCCTTTTTTATGTCTCTATTTTAGTTTGGTCAGGGCGTGAGTTGGGGTGGGCATTCCATGTGTTGTTCTATGTTTTTGTATTTCTGTGTTTTGCCTGGTATGGTTCCCAATCAGAGGCAGCTGTTTATTGTTGTCTCTGATTGAGAACCATACTTAGGAGGCCTGTTTTCCCACTATGGGTTGTGGGTAGTTGTTTTCTGTTTTGTGTTGCTGCACCTTACAGGACTGTTTCATTTTCGTTTCACTCTCTGTGTTATTTTGTTTAGTGTTTCTGTTCCTAATAAATAACATGAACACTTACCACGCTGCGCATTGATCCGATCCTTCATACTCCTCGTCAGAAGAGGAGGAAAGTCGTTACACATTGGCTGTTAGTTTTATGATGACCGAGACTTAACAAGTGAGATTGTGTTTTTGTATATTTGTGTTGTTGTGCAATATATTTCAGATTGTGTGAACTGTAAGTCCTCTATGTTCTATGTGTGTATGATTGATACTGACTGGATATGTGGGTTTCCAGCCTTGTTCCATGAGCCTTTCAGAGCCTTGTTCAGTGACCCAAACATCTCCGCATTCCCAGCTATAGCCACACTCAATCAGGCTGATTGGAGTGGTGAGACGGAGCATTTTCAGACACTGTTCTGTTCCCTGTGTATTTTCATCTAATAGCACTCATGTTGACATGATTAAATCCTTATAACCTCTGGCCATGATAATAGAGATGCATAACAGTATTGGATATGTGATGAAAACCTACATGTTCACGCTGTTCCTTCACAGTGTTCTTTCCCTCTCCCTCAGCTGTGTTGAAGACGAGTCAGTCCAGATCCACTGTACACTCTTAGAAAAACGGTGCTACCTCGAATATAAAACTGTTCTTCATTTGTCCTCTTAGGAGAACCCTTTGAAGAACCCTTTTTGGTTCTAGGTAGAACCCTTTCGGGTTCCACGTAAAAAAAAACTTTCCACACAGGGTTCTATATGGAAAGCAACAGAGTTCTAACTGGAACCAAAAACGGTTCTTCCTGGAATCAAAAACGGTTCTCCTATGGTGACAGCCAGAGAACCCCTTTGGAACCCTTGAAACTAAGAGTGTACTGTGTCATATATGTGCCATATCTACAGGCAATGTTTCATGTGTCACAACCATCATAAATACTTCCTTTTTAAACATCAACCAGAAGTGCTGAAAGCAGATTATTTGCATGTAGAGTACCAGTCAAAAGGTTGGACACACCTATTCATTCAAGGGTTTTTCTTTCTTTCTTTATTTTTATTTATTTGTTTTCTACATTGTAGAATAACTATGAAAAAAAAACTATGGAATAAAAAATAAAAATAAATAATAATAAAAAGTGTTAAACAAATCAAAATATATTTTAGATTTTAGATTCTTCAAAGTAGCCACCCTTTGCCTTGACGACAGGTTTAGTAAAAAAATAATAATAATAAATGTAAAAATAAAGAAAAACCCTTGAATGAGTAGGTGTGTCCAAACTTTTGACTGGTACTGTATATAGAAACTCTATTCACCATTAGACTGTATCACAAAGTTCTGATCCAAAACCCGACAACCAAAATCCCAACCAGCAGAATGTATTAGACAGGAGAAGAAACTCATCCAAACCCACTTTTAACACCTTGTCTCCATTGTGACTTGCAAAACCCAGAGTACTACAACAGCACTAGTGACCCAGCCTTAATTTGATAGATCACAAAAGTCTCTTTTAAGATAGTGTTATTTCACAAGGCCTGCTGTTTTGCCCCAGGCCCTCCTGGCCCCCCCCCTGGCCCCTGTGGGTTTGGCTGGGAGACCTCTGTGGTCGGGCCTGGGTATGGCACAGAGAGAGAACAGGATCAGGGCCAGACACTGGCACCTCTTCTGTTTTGCTGTTTTGAACACAACAGAAAGAGAGACATATTCTCCGAATATTGGTTCATTCATGCCCTTATTTAAGACTGGATTGTTCTATAATAAATCACAAAGACATGCATTGGAATGCAGTTGAGTGTTTTTTGGACATTCACCGCTTGAGCATGACATTTAAGTAATTGGAAAGATTTGTGAGGGGGAGAAATTACTGACTGAAATGATCAAAATGTCGTTCTGAGGGTTAGAGAACATACCCAATACCCCCCCCCCCTAGCCTACTACAGTATCTACCTTATCAGCTCCACATCTTTCTGTACCAGATTGGCTTTAAAACCATAACTCTCTAATTGATTTCTTTTTCATGAGATTCAGACAGTTGTTTTGCATCGCATCTCGTTTTGCTGCTTTTTTTTGTGTGTCGAAAATATATTTATGACATATTTAATAGGCTTTATATTTGGGGGGGGGTTGTTTATAATTCGCTGTTTTTTGTGATCAAAAGAGGTTATTGACATCAATACGTTACATCACATTTACATTTCATAATACACAAAGGTTTGGGAATTGATTTTAAGGAATACAAATTATATATATATATATCCCATTGTTCACCCCTTTCCAAGTTGAATTTAAATGGCTCTTCTCTCTTTTAGTTACTCTCGAACTTGTCGTTAGCTTCTCTTACAGGATTAAGATCACCACCTACGTTGTAATGCCTGTATGTACACCCTTCGCATAAAAGTTCCACCACAGACATTCCTTATACTCATAGCCTACATTTTAAAATTGGTCAACGTCTGTTAGATCTTTCAGGCAGAGTTCATGTACAAAAATAATATCAGCCTTGGCTTTTAACATTTTTTGATTTCCTCCTTCCTATTTCTGCTCAACTAAAAGCCACGTTGATCATGCTTCAGGATGATCATTTGAGGTGTCCTCATCCCCAAAATATAGGCTGACATGCTATAGTATGTGTGACTAGGTTTCACATATTTTCTTTTTGCATTACCTGTTAGACATTGCTTGACAGGTTGAGCAGTCGTGCTGGCCATCTCAGTAGGGGTGGGGGCGGGGGCCCAGGGCGGGGGCCAGGGCGGGTGAACTCTCGTTGTCCTCGTTGTCCCCCGTTGGAGGGCTATTCACCTATGTTAACCTCGCTCTCAGGAAGAAAAGAGTCGCTGGTGTACTCACTATCAAAATCACCTCCTTCTTCTTCTGCCCTCTCACTCTCCTTCTCAGTCCGATGACTGACTTGTCTCTCTCTCTCTCTCTCTCTCTCTCTCTCTCTCAGGTTGCTTATCTTCGGGCTTCAGCTCCATATCCACTACCAGGAATGGCTTTGAATGCACCTCAACATGCTAAAACTAGTCTACAGGCTTTTCTGAATCTTGGTTGTTAATGTCCTACCATGGTTGACAGTGTGACATTCTCAAAGTATGCTGAACACAGAGTGTGAATTACACCATCACATTGGGACAGCCTCTATATAGACTTAATAGGCCTGATGTAATTTAACAGTGAACATGTATTTTGGGGCATGAACACAACCAGTCATGATGTTTTCATCTGACTGTCAAACAAATCACTTTCAAAAGTAGGCTACCTGCACAAGTTCATCCACTCCAAGATAATTCCAGCATCCATTTGTGATGAATGGAAAGAGACATCTGTTACAGACACCATGAGTGTATTGAAATTCGTCGATTGTCGTTAGGCCTCCACAGTGGCACGTATTCATGGGTGTCAAATGAAGCGAGGCTTCCCCAAAAAATGTTAGATTCAGAATTTTTCTTCCATTTTTCAAATGGCTACTGAATCTATCTCAACGGAGAAAGTGTTTGAGCGAGCGAAACAGCAGCCTGTCATACTCCTTTGGCCAGCCAGCATCAAACACATTGGCTACACATACTGAGACAGAGGGGCAGTGTTTCGCTCGCTCGGATGCTTTCTCCGGTTTGCTGTCGCCTCGTATCTTCGCTCAAACGATCATTATTTAGAGCCCTCAAAAGTTTTAATTCGGTTGCCTTCATTGGAGCTCATGTCTCATTCAGGGGAGCTGATCACCCCCCCCCCTCCCCCCCTCCCCCCTCCCCCTCCGTAATTTGTACTCTGGCTGAGTGCCACACAAGTCAGCACACCCCTACACACCACAGAGCCACACAGCATTAAACTTTCAGTAGAGGCAAATGAAAGGCACTCTTAAAATCACCAAGCAATACGTTTTTACTAGCCCTACTGCATCTGTATAAAACCTAAAATAATGGCGTCTAGACTGCAGGAAATCCACGTTTTGAAAGAATACGACAACATAAGTTAAATGTTTTCCCCTTTGGTGAAGGCGGTTGTGGTGAATGCATTACACCCTATATTGTATACATCTTCATTTGTTTTATTGGGAGCCGAAATTGAATTGATGGTGCAGCGATGCAATATGCAGATCTAATGTGTCCCTGCAGAGCACCGATAGCGGGTTCATTGTCTGGGCTTTGGAAACGTAGGGAAACTTAGTGGAGCTGGTTGAATGGTGATACATCATCATGGATCTAACCTGTCTTCAACCATAAGGATCAACTCCATTTAACATAGAAAGAGGCAATGAGGGTTTTCATGAGGGAAAAGGAGAAATGAAAAGTCTATCTATCCACTGGTTTTTCAGCTTAGGAATGATGTTATTGTTGAATTTTAGAACAGGATGGAACCCGTCTCTCTCTGTCTCTGCGCATCTTTGTCCTTGTATGTCTGTGTACACTATCTGTCTGTCCGTCTCTGTCTCTGTCTCTGTCTCTGTCTCTGTCTCTCTCTCTCTCTCTCTCTCTCTCTCTCTCTCTCTCTCCCCCCCACTCTCTCTCTCTCTCTCCTCTAGGTGTCAGCAGAATTTTTATTATGCAGGGCTTGGCTGAACTACCCGTCCGTGGGCGTCCGTCCCTGTGAGTGCATGTGTCTGTGCCTATGTGAATGAGATGCGCATGTGTGTGTCATCAAGTTATCAGGATATCCATGTGTAGCGAGTATCATGTTGTATCACTAAGTTTGGTGTGCTTTAAGTGTTGTGTGTGCGTGCGTGTGCATGTCCGCGTGCATGCATGCGGGCGTGTGTGTGTGTGTGTTTGTGAAGCACAGCTTTCCCCAGCGCACTGAAAGCCTCGCTCCAGTTGCCGTGGTGATATCCTCTCCCAGGTGCATCGCACACTGGTCCCCACAATCCGGAGGAAGGAGCGGTGTCGCACACACACAAGCACACGCATGCACAAAACACACACATTACATCACTTCTCTACATGCCTTGACATCCTTGGATAGCTGGCTGTGTCCTTGTGCAGGTTAGGTGAGCATCATTAACACGTATGTCCTTCTGCTGTGGTGGTGTTATAATAAGCTGCATCCATACTATGTCACACGCATACTCTCCCTCCATCCGTCCCTACACCATCTCTCCATCCAGCTCCAGTGTTTCTGCAGGTGTCCCCCTCATCCCTGTGCTCGCTAATGAGAGTGAAAATGAGAACAATGGGGAGAGGAGCACTGGGGCCCGCCAGCTCATCTGGGCTTCGTTGATCTTGTTAATTGCGTCCGTGGATGCGCTCCTCTCTCTTTGAAGTGTGTCTGAAGAGCCCGCTTCAGAGACCGGCAATTACCGCACATCATGTAATTGCTGCAAGACAGGCAGCCATATGAGAGAACTCGTGTTTCGGGGTGTGTGTGTGTGTATGCGAGTGCATCAGTGAATGCTAATGTATCAATGTACAGTATGTGTGTGTGCGCCTAGGTGATGGCTTCCTACAAGTTCTCCTGAGATTCTGTAATCGATTGAGGTATATGACAAACATGCATCAGACAAAAATCTAATTAAATCAAAGTTTGTTTGTCACGTGCGCCGAATACAACAGGTGTAGTAGACAGTGAAATGTTTACTTACAGGTTCTAACCAATACATCTTCTGAACATGTGACGGCATTGATGTTCAGTCACGTTGGTGCTGTTTTCACAAAACTCTTAGTACCAAACTCCAAACGGGTAACACTTGTAATGCAGCAAGTCTTATATCAAAACCTTTTATTGTGCATTCATTTTGTTTGGAGACATCTGTCACGACACAATCATTGATTCAAAATGGAAGTTTTACTGCGAGAAATATCATTAGAACACCGATTGAAGACTTTATTCAATTGGTACCGCTGAAGTGTTACAGATGGCGTGGCAGAAATGGAAAGGTCATTTCCTGCTGAGCCCGTCGTCTGCAGTCTTTACTGTGAATGCAGTCTCCACTAAACGCAGGGACATTGCCTTTAAATTTGAATCAGGCTGTAACGCCGGAGATCTTCTCAATCGGCCTAACAAAGTCAATTTACTGTTTAACGGATGTATAATAATAAAAAAAGAATACAATTTCAAAATAAAATATATAGATATACTGAACAAAAATACAAATGGAACATGAAACAATTTGAAAGATTTGACTGAGTTACAGTTCATATAAGGAAATCAGTCAATTGAAATAAATGCATTAGGCCCTAATCTATGGATTTCATATGACTGGGAATACAGATATGCATCTGTTGGTCACAGATTACTTAAACAATAGGTAGGGGGTGTGGATCAGAAAACCAGTCCGTATCTGGTGGGGCCAACATTTGCCTCATGCAGCGTGTCACATCTCATTCACTTAGAGTTTATCAGGATGTTGATTTTGGCATGTGGAATGAGGTCTATCTCCATCTTCAATGGCTGTGCGAAGTTGCTATTTGCGGGAACTGGAACACACTGTTGTTGTACAAGTCGATCCAGAGCATCCCAAACATGCTTAATGGGTGACAAGTCTGGTGAGTATGCAGGCCATGGAAAAATTGTGACATTTTCAGCTTCCAGGAATTGTGTATAGATCATTGCGACTTGGGGCCGTGCATTATCATGCTAAAACATGAGGTGATGGAGGTGGATGAATGGCACGACAATGGGCCTCTGGATCTCGTCACGGTATCTCGTCATGATAAAATGCAATTGTTGTCCATAGTTTATGATTGCCCATAACATAACCACACTGCCGCCACAACATTCAATTCACTGGCAACACCTTTAGTTTACATTCCTGCAGTCAGCATGCCAGTTGCATGCTACCTCAAAACCTGAGACATCTGTGGAATTGTGTTGAGTGACAAAACATTTTAGAGTGGCCTTTTGTTGTCCCCATCACAAGGTGCACCTGTGTAATGATCATACTGTTTAATCAGATTATTGATATGCCACACCTGTCAGGTGGATGGATGATCTTGGCAAAGGAGAAATGCTCACTAACAGGGATGTAAACACATTTTAGGAAAATAATATTTTTGTGTGTATGGAACATTTCTGGGATATTTTATTTCAGCTCATGAAACATGGGATCAACTCTTTACATGTTCCATTTATATTTTTTGTATATTTTTTGTATATAATGTATCTACAGTACCACTCAAAAGTTTGGACACACCTACTCATTCAAGGGTTTTCTTTGTTTTTACTAGTTTCTACATTGTAGAATAATAGCGAAGACATCACAACTATGAAAAAACACATATGGAATCATGTAGTAACCAAAAAAGAATTAAACAAATCAAAATGTATTTTACATTTGAGATTCTTCAAAGTAGCCACCCCTTGCTTTGATGACAGCTTTGCACAATCTTGGCATTCTTTCAACCATCTCCATGAGGTAGTCACCTGGAATGCATTTCAATTAACAGGTGTGCCTTGTTAATATGTATCCGCCCCTTTTTTTAAATGACATACCCAAATCTAACTGCCTGTAGCTCAGGCCCTGAAGCAAGGATATGCATATCCTTGGTACCGTTTGAAAGGAAACACTTTGAAGTTTGTGGAAATATGAAAGGAATGTAGGAGAATATACACAATAGATTGTCATCATCTGACACTAATTAGCATAACGCAACGGACATAAATCTTTCTAGAAAATCTTCCTATTCATGAATATCACAAGTTAAATATATTGGAACACAGCTTAGCCTTTTGTTAATCACCCTGTCATCTCAGATTTTCAAAATATGCTTTACAGCCAAAGCTAGACAAGCATTTGTGTAAGTTTATTGATAGCCTAGCATAGCATTATGCCTTGCTAGCAGCAGGCAACCTTGTCACGAAAATCAGAAAAGCAATCAAATTAAATCGTTTACCTTTGATGAACTTCGGATGTTTTCACTCACGAGACTCCCAGGTAGATAGCCAAAGTTTTTCCCGAAATATTATTTTTGTAGGCGAAATAGCTCCGTTTGTTCTTCACGTTTGGCTGAGAAATCGACCGGAAATTGTGGTCACGACAACGCCGAAAAATATTCCAAATTAGCTCCATAATATCGACCAAAACATGGCAAACGTTGTTTATAATCAATCCTCAAGGTGCTTCTCAGTAGAAGCGATTGGAATAATGGCTACCTCTGTATTTTACGCAATAATTTCTCTGGGAGCATCAGGTGACCACTTGCGCAATGAAGCCGCCTACGGGTATTCTTCAACATAAATGCGTAAAACTACGTCACAATGCTGTAGACACCTTGGGGAATACGTAGAAAAAGGAATCTGGTTGATAGGGAATTCACAGCTCAATAGGGACGCATCGGTACGCAGGGCTTTCAAAAGATGAGTCACTTCCGGATTGGATTTTTCTCAGGCTTTCGCCTGTAACATCAGTTCTGTTATACTCACAGACAATATTTTTACAGTTTTGGAAACTTTAAAGTGTTTTCTATCCAAAGCTGTCAATTATATGCATATTCTAGCATCTTGTCCTGACAAAATATCCCGTTTAATTTGGGAACGTTATTTTTCCAAAAATGAAAATACTGCCCCCTAGTACCAACAGGTTAATAACTTTTCATGTTCAAAATTGTGCACTCTCCTCAAACAATAGCATGGCATTCTTTCACTATAATAGAAACTGAAAATTGGACAGTGCAGTTAGATTAACAAGAATTTAAGCTTTTTGCTAATATCAGATATGTCTATGTCTTGCGAAATGTTCTTGTTACTTACAACTTGATGCTAATCGCATTAGCCTACATTAGCTCAACCGTCCCGTAGAAGGGACACCGATCCCGAAGAAGGTTTACTTTGTGGAATTTCTTTCCTTCTTAATGTGATTGAGCCAATCAGTTGTGTTGTGACAAGGTAGGGGTGGTATACAGAAGATAGCCCTATTATGTAAAAGACCAAGTTAAAACCTGTTGTAACTCCCCATCCCGTGTCCGGGATCGTTGTCATCATCTGACACTCATTAGCATAACGCAACGGACATAAATATTACTAGAAAATATTCCTATTCATGAAATCACAAGTGAAATATATTGAAACACAGCTTAGCCTTTTGTTAATCACCCTGTCATCTCAGATTTAGAAAATATGCTTTACAGCCAAAGCAAGACAAGCATTTGTGTAAGTTTATCGATAGCCTAGCATAGCATTATGTCCAGCTAGCTAGATAAAAAGTCACATTTTAAAAAGCAGACATTGAATATGCCTTTGAGAATGGTGAAATTATTATTTACACTTTGGATGGTGTATCTATGCACCATCACTTGAAAGATACAGTCGTCTTCCTAACTCAAGGAAGGAAACCGCTCAGGGATTTCACCATGAGTGTAAGGGTTTTCCTACTCTTCGTCTGAAGAGGAGAGGCGAGAAGGATCGGAGGACCAATATGCGGCGTGGTAAGTGGTCCATGGTTCTTTTAATAAGAAATACTCAACATGAACAACTGAATACAGAAACAATAAACGAACGAAAACCAAAACAGTACCGTGTGGTGAAAAACACAGACACGGAAACAAACACCCACAAACAAACAGTGAAACCCAGGCTACCTAAGTATGATTCTCAATCAGAGACAACTAATGACACCTGCCTCTGATTGAGAACCATACTAGGCCGAAACATAGAAATCCCAAATCATAGAAAAACAAACATAGACTGCCCACCCCAACTCACGGCCTGACCATACTAAATAATGACAAAACAACGGGAATAAAGATCAGAACGTGACAATGAGGTCGATGGTGACTTTAAAACAGTTAAAGAGTTAAATGGCTGTGATGGCAGAAAACTGAGGATGGATCAACAACATTGTAGTTACTCCACAATACTAAGCTAATTGTCAGAGTGAAATTAAGGAAGCCTGCAAAGAATACAAATATTCCAAAACATGCATCCTGTTTGCAACAAGGTTCTAAAGTAATTCTGAAAAAGAATTGGCTAAGAAAATCACTTTTTGTCCTGAATACAAAGTGTTATGTTTGGGGCTAATCCAATACAACACATATCAGAGTACCACTCTACATATTTTTTCAAGCATAGTGGTGGTTGCATCGTGTTGTGGGTATGCTTGTTATAGTTAAGGACTGGAGAGTTTTTCAGGATGAAAAATCAACGGAATGTAGCTAAGCACAGACAAAATCCTAGAGGAAAACCTGCTTTCCAACAGACACTGGGAGATTAATTCACCTTTCAACAGGACAATAACCTAAAACACAAGGCCAAATCTAGAGATGTTTTCCAAGAAGACAGTGAATGTTCCTGAGTGGCCGAGTTACAGTTTTTACTTAAATCTACTTGAAAATACAGGGCATTCGGAAAGTATTCAAACCCCTGGACTTTTTCCACATTTTGTTACATTACAGCCTTATTCTGAAATTGATTAAATTAATTGTTTTTTCCCCCCCTTATCAATCTACACACAATACACCATAATGACAAAGAAAAAAAAGGTTTTTATACATTTTGGCAAATATATTACAAATAAACATTTACCTAAGTATCCAGACCCTTTACTCAGTACTTTGTTGAACCACCGTTGGCAGCAATTACAGTCTCAAATCTTCTCTGGTATGATGTCACAAGCCTGGCACACCTGTTTTTGGGGAGTGTTTCCCATTCTTCTCTGCAAATCCTCACAAGCTCTGTCAGGTTGGATGGGGAGTGTCGCTGCACAGCTATTTTCAGGTCTCTCCAGAGATGTTCTATCGTGTTCAAGTTCGGGCTCTGGCTTGTCCACTCAAGTACATTCAGAGACTTGTCCTGAAGCTTCACCTGCATTGTCTTGGCTGTGCTTAGGGTTGTCGTCCTGTTAGAGGGTGAAGCTTTGCCCCAGTCCGAGGTCCTGAGTGCTCCAGAGCAGGTTTTCTTCAAGGAAATGTATGTACTTTGCTCTGTTCATCACTCCCTCGATCCTGACTGGTCTCCCAGTCCCTGCAAAACTTATCCCCCAATTGCTCAGTTTGGCCGGGCTGCCAGCTCTAGGAAGAGTCTTGGTGGATCCAAACGTCTTCCATTTAAAAAAGATGGAGGTCACTGTGTTCTTCGGGACCTTCAATGCTGCAGAAATGTTTTGGTACCTTTCCACAGATCTGTGCCTCGACACAATCCTGTCTCGGAGCTCTAAAGACAGTTCCTTCGAACTCGTGGCTTGGTTTTTGCTCTGACATGCACTGTTAACTGTGGGACCTTATATAGACAGGTGTGTGCCTTTCAAAGTCATGTGAATTTACCACAGGTTGACTCCAATCAAGTTGTAGAAACATCCCAAGGATGTTACAGACCTGCTGTTTTCAACTGTCTAGAGACAGCAGGAGCGGTAGAGATACTTTGAATGATCGGCAATGAAAAGCCAACTGACATTTACTCCTGAGGTGCTGACCTGTTGCACCCTCGACAACCACTGTGATTATTATTATTTGACCCTGCTGGTCATCTTTGAAAATTTGAACATCTTGGCCATGCTCTGTTATAATCTCCACCCGGCACAACCAGAAGAGGACTGGCCACCCCTCATAAAACGGTTATTCTCTAGGTTTCTTCCTAGGTTCTGGCATTTCCAGGGAGTTTTTCCTAGCCCCATGCTTAATACACCTGCATTGCTTGCTGTTCTGGGTTTTAGGCTGGGTTTCTGTACAGCACTTTGTGACATCAGCTGATGTAAGAAGGGCTTTATAAATAAATTTGATTGAAATTTGATTGATGATCAATGGAAACAGGATCCACCCGAGCTCAGTTTCGAGTCTCATAGCAAAGGGTCTGAATACTTTTGTAAAAAAAATATATATTTTTCTTTCTGTTTTATACATTTTAAAAAAATCATAAAACCTGTTTTCACTTTGTCATTGTGTGTATCGTGTGTAGAATGATTAGAAAAACATATAATCAATCCATTTTGGATTAAGGCTGTAATGTAACAAAATGTGGAAAAGGGGAAGGGGTATGAATACTTTCCAAATGCACTGTATATGGCAAGACCTGGAAATGGTTGTCTAACAATGATCAACAACCAGTTTGACAGAGCTTGAAGAATTTTGAGAATAATAGGCAAGTTTTGCACAATCCAGGTGTGGAAAGCTCTTGGAGACTTACCCAGAAATACTCAAAGCCGTAATCGCTGCCAGTAGAAAAGTATTGGTTCGTGAATACTTCTGTAAATTTGCAAAAATGTCTAAAAACATGTTTTCACTTTGTCATTAAAGGGTATTGTGTGTCGATTGGTGAGAAGAAAACATTTTTTTTTTAATACATTTTGAATTCAGTCACAAAACAGAATGTGGAATAAGTCAAGGGCTATGAATACTTTCTGAAGGCACTGTATATTTCAGCTAATTAATCAACTATTAAAATAGCAGAACTATGCCAGGACAGGCTTTCAATGGTGCTATCCTACTCCTGACACCATTTAGTTCATTAGAGGTGTACCCTGACCAGGACTCAAAATGTGGTCTCTTTGACTGTCATTTCAAAACTATTATACCAAAAGGCTAACATTTCTTGCTAAGGTTACTAGGTGTTGTTGAGTATTTTTTACAAAGGGTTCAAATGTTATCTTATTTTTTTCAGATATTTGTTTTTAATACTCTCACTCACCTCACTTTGCACAAAAAATGTCATCCGGTAAACAGTAAATCAGCAATATATGGCCTTAGTTGTATTAACAACCAGTTAATCCAATTGCCAAAAGATACATGTTTAAAAATTGCCCTTTGATTGTAATATGTTAGCTACAGGGTTGGAAAATTACAGTACATTAGACTGCTTTCACATTAGGCAATATGCTTGTGCTACCCATCAAAATTGAGTGAAAATATAATTTGCATTATTTCTATACCAGGTGTGATCAAAGGTGTGACCATTGTAGACGTATTCCACAATCATTGATGCAAAAACTAAACGTAATGCTGAGATATATTACAATGTAGGTGTACTGTAATCAAATTAAATCAAATCAAATTAAATCAACTATAGTAAATTAGAAACGTTTAGCAGGTACTAATTGGGATCAAGCCTGTCTTCAGCATTTGGCCAAATGTTTTCATAGACATCGCAGTAAATGTCCTCATTGTCCATGCACCTAGGAAAAAACATTTGGGCATAGCGAATCCGAGCCTGACATTGGTCTGGATCGATGTCATTGCATGACTCATCCATGACCTGAACGAGTATGGCCCGTTCACGGGGATGGCAATCATACACCTTCCATCTGGATTGGAGTTGACCTGTGTGACTCAGTTAGTAAGAGCATGGCCCTTGCAACACCAGGGGTCACATGTGCAAATGTATGGACTCACTGTTGTCACTTAGTATAAATGTGTTTGTTACGTAAATGACATATATTACAGTACTGTATTGGTCAATTACATTTTTGTAAAGCAATGTGCAAGGCTATCTCAAAAACATCATGAAATGCATGTTCAACACATGTAAAAGAAAGAGTATTGGACAAGGTCTCAACATATAATATAAACAGTTTTGACCAAGGTCTCAATCATTCCAGAAGAAAGAAGGTGAAGGTCTATAGAATTGTACTTCTATTTAAACTAAAGTTTTCGCCTGTCCTTGATTAAGATGGAGTTTCACAAACACACGGACAGAATGTTTATATACTGAGGATCAGGGAGGCTTCTACTCTTCCAAACCACTTCTCCTCCCTTTCCTTACCCCTTTTCCTCTCCTCAACCTACCTCCTTTCCTCACACTATCTGCCCTGTGCCTCCTTCTCCTCCCCCTAACCCCCCAACTCCTCCCCTTTCTCTCCTCCCGCCCTCCCCTCCTCTTCTCCTCGTGTTCCAGTTCAGTCTCTCTGTGGGAGTCAGTCTTTAGGCTGGGGCCACTCCCCCGCTGTCCCCTGATCCTCTGTGAGTGAGGCAGGAGAATAGCGATGGGGATTCCCCCTCTCACAGGCTCAGCCCATTACTTCCCTGCTGATGCCTGAGCTCACATCCCAGCTCTCACCCCCATCAGCCGATCTACTATACATACAGTAATACAGTTGCAGTAGGATATCACACTGAGGTAGCCCCACAGAAATAGAGTCCATTCATTGACTTGAATGTGCAGGCACGTTATAATAATTATATTTCTAGGGTAGCCCACTGTGCTGTAAAATAGATTGAGTTACAGTAGCTTAGCCAATAAACACAATTACTGTATATCCTAGGATCTATGCCATAAAAAAATTGCATTGAGATGAGGAGAAGAAACTATTTAAGAGTATTGGGGCGCAGCCCAGGTCCTGTTAGTGTGAAAACAATAAGGAGGTGTTTGGCTTGTGATAGGCTGTGATAGGCCCAGTGTAGAGAGACAGGAAGCTGCTCTGACTGAAGGGACTTGGACTGTGGAAACAGCAGGATGGAGAAAATTACTCTATCAACACAATAACCCCTTGTGAGACTAGCAACACAGAGGGTCAGCCTGTTTTCATGTGGATAGACATCCATAGGAGTTGAAGCACGTAGTTTTGAAAGGGAGTGCGGCGTACAGAGATAGCCAGGTAATAGAGAATGCACATGCTCTAGCAACCATACTCTTGAGTTCAGTGTTGTTGTTCCAATTCATAACATAGTAATGAATTACTAATCAGTTGCAATATTGTTTGATACATTGTAGAACACTAATATAATGTCATTCATGGACACGACAGCATTCATAAAATGAATTGCCCTCACACACTGTCAGAGCCAAAAACACACACATGGAGAAAAAGGATCACACAGAGCCAGCTGGGGCGGCCGGCCAACAGAGAGAAAATGAGTGAGCTGAGAGAGAGAGAGAGAGAGAGAGAGAGAGAGGAGAGAGAGAGAGAGAGAGAGAGAGAGAGAGATATCCTTTTCCATGTGTGTGTGTGTGTGTGAGAGAGAGAGAGAGAGAGAGAGAGAGAGAGAGAGAGGAGGAGGGGGAGGAAGGGAGGGATGGAGGGAGGGAGCACAGTCCTCTCAGAGAAAGGGCAGGAAAGTCCATACATAGCCAGCAGGAAGAGCTGTGTCAGGCAGGAAGCTCCTTGTATGGGTTTCTTGGCGGCTGGGAGAGTGACATTTCCTCTGCTGGTTGGCTCCCAGAGCAGAGATCACATGACCACAAGGCTCCTGGGAGACTGCAGGAGCGGGCAGCAGCCAGCTGCTGGATGGCTGGGCCAGGAATCAGCTCTAGGCTCTCAGCTCCACTCCCTTTCTCTCTACTGTAAACCTACTGTAGCATGTTGACTGCAGCCTGCTCCTGTACTTAACTGTAGCGGCCCTCCTCTTGCTACTAACTAATCTGACTGGGCCAGAAAGCAGCTTTGAACATGTTTGGGGTCTTTTTTTGTGTCTACTATCTTCCTGTATTTCACACCTTTTTCCAACACAATGATGCGTAGAGATGAATCAACGTAGTAATTTGATGTTATCTTACATGTTGAACAGGCTACAACACAGCAGTCTCATATTACGGTATGTGTGTCAAATGTGACAGACAGACAAATCCCCCTTTCAGACTGACAGGCGTACCCACCAACAGACACACAGTAACATTACACACTGTAGATACAGTTGAAGTCGGAAGTTTACATACACATAGGTTGGAGTCATTAAAACTCGTTTTTCAACCACTCCACAAATTTCTTGTTAACAAACGATAGCTTTGGCAAGTCAGTTAGGACATCTACTTTGTCCATGACACAAGTCATTTTTCCAACAATTGTTTACAGACAGATTATTTCACTTATAATTCACTGTATCACAATTCCAGTGGGTTAGAAGTGTACAAACACTAAGCTGACTGTGCCTTTAAACAGCTTGGAATTCCAGAAATGATGTCATGGCTGATAGGCTAATTGACATCATTTGAGTCAATTGGAGGTGTACCTGTGGATGTATTTCAAGGCCTACCTTCAAACTCAGTGCCTCTTTGCTTGACATCATGGGAAAATCAAAATAAATCAGCCAAGACCAGAGAAAACAGTTGTAGAACTCCACACTTCTGGTTCATCCTTGGGAGCGATTTCCAAACGCCTGTAGGTACCATGTTCATCTGTACAAACAATAGTACGCAAGTATAAACACCATGGGACCACACAGCCGCTCAGGAAGGAGACAAGTTCTGTCTCCTAGAGATGAATGTACTTTGGTGCGAAAAGTGCAAATCAATCCCAGAACAACAGCAAAGGACCTTGTGAAGATGCTGGAGGAAACAGGTACAAAAGTATCTATATCCACAGTAAAAAACGAGTCCTATATTGACATAACCTGAAAAGCTACTCAGCAAGGAAAAAGCCACTGCCAGAAAACCGCCATACAAAAGCCAGACTATGGTTTGCAACTGCACATGGGGACAAAGATCACACTTTTTAGAGAAGTCCTCTGGTCTGATGAGGCAAAAATATAAATGTTTGGCCATACTGACCATCGTTATGTTTGGAGGGAAAAGGGGGAGGCTTGCAAGCCGAAGAACACCATCCCAACCGTGAAGCACAGGGGTGGCAGCATCATGTTGTGGGGGGTGCTTTGCTGCAGGAGGGACTGGTGCACTTAACAAAATAGATGGCATCATAAGGATGGAAAATGATGTGGATACATTGAAGCAACATCTCAAGAAATCAGTTAAAGTTTGGTCGCAAATGGGTCTTCCGAATGGACAATGACCCCAAGCATACTTCCAGTTGTGGCACAATGGCTTAAGGACAACAAAGTCAAGGTATTGGAGTGAACATCACAAAGCCCTGACCTCAATCCTATTGACAATTTGTGGGCAGAACTGAAAACTCATGTGCGAGCAAGGAGGCCTACAAACCTGATTCAGTTACACCAGCTCTGTCAGGAGGAATAGGCCAAAATTGACCTAACTTATTATGGGAAGCTTGTGGAAGGCTACCCGAACCATTTGACCCAAGTTAAACAGTTTAAAGGCAATGCTACCAAATACTAATTGAGTGTATGTAAACTTCTGACCCACTGGGAATGTGATGAAAGAAATAGAAGCTGAAATAATTCATTCTCTCTACTCTTATTCTGACATTTCACTTTCTTAAAATAAAGTGCTAATCCTAACTGACCTAAGACAGAGAATTTTTACTAGGATTAAGTGTCAGGAATTGTGAAAAACTGAGTTTAAATGTATTTGGCTAAGGTGTATGTAAACGTCCGACTTCAAATGTAGATATACAGTGACTAGGTGTATTAGACGCATACATCTGAAAAGGGACATTTACTAATGCCGTGCACCTGCTCCCTTGCTCTCCTGCTCTCTCTTTCTGCAATGGAAGGGGTGAGAGGGTGGGTCTGGGTGAAGATAAGCCTCAGACAGACACACACACACGGCTTGGTGTCATGTCTCTGCATAAAGTAACATCATTTAGTCGGGCAACAGGGAAGTACCCAGTCTCAATGGAAATGGGGTTTAACTAGCATTGCTGGCATAGCTGGCATAGGACAGCATAGCAGGCATTCCTCTGCCTGCCAGGTTAGACCCAGGGGAGGAGCTGTGCTCTGCTGGACCAGGATGGAGTGACTGCAGGACAGGATTTCCAGCCTGGAAGTGTATGGAGGAAGGACTGTTCTGGCCAGAACAAAGAGTATTATGTACTGTTACGATGAATATGAAGTGGGGTGATGTGTTTTTGTGATAAATAATGTTATGGGGGTGGGGGGAGAGAGGGGGGGGGGCATACAAGGGATGGCTGTTGCTGTTTTGGAGAGAAAAAGGAGATGAAGATAAGTAGCCACAAGAAAAAGTACAAACAGCAAAAGGCTAGACATTCCACGAGAAAGGAGAGTAGGAGGCTACTTTCATCACTTACACACTTAAACCAGACAGCTCTTGCTCTGCTATCTCCCTCAGCTTTTAAAGCTAACGTGGAAGAGAGGGAGAATAGAGTTAAAGGTAATAGCATCATTCTCATCTCCATTCTCACTGCAGCTTTTAGCCTGCTGGCCAGGATAGAATAACTGCACAAATCTGGGGTCATTACTCACAATGGAGGGGCCCTATTTGTAGAAATAGTGTGTGTGTGTGTGTGTGTGGGGGCGTGCGTGCGTGTGGGTGTGTGTGCATGCGTGTATGCATCCCTATGTGAATTACACTTAACTGTGTGTGGATATTTCCAGCCCGTGAAAAAAACAGACGTTTAGCAACGAGGTGCTCTCGTTGTAATCGAACATCATTACTGACTGCTTCACGTACATTAGAGTCTGGAAATGGTCGGGGAGAGGAGGAGAGGAGGAAGAGGGTGTAGTTGAATGGGTAATTTTAGTGATATGGGGCATTTAGGCATTTGGGTATTTAGCTCAACAAGATATCCCAGGTTTACCAATATGACTTCAGATTCTGACGTTCATCCACATTTCTCCAAATGTCAAAGTTGAGGGTTAAGGTTTTGGATTAGGGTTTAAACAAACAACAAAACAATAATGATTGTCTACCACTGGGATTGAACGCACGACTTTCAGATCCGGAGTCGTTGGATTACGCCCGTCCACAACGCCCTAGCAAAACCCAAGCCTACGTGCTGGTAATAGTGCTCACTGTTGTCCCCAGTGGCCAGATTTGAATGGATTTCCTGACATCCTCTGGACAAGGACAGATGTCGAATTTCTAAGTCTAATCCTGAGCAATCTGCCTGATTTAGCTATAGTGTAACGGTTGAAGCTATTGAACATTGAACGCATGCATGATCTGATCCTATACTGTATGTTATGATAGAGATAGATTGATGGGATAGATAGATGTACAGAAAGGAGGGAGGGGAGGAACTGTAGGGGCAAGTATGTTCACAGGTTCGTGACGAGGGGCTGCGATTGAAGATGTAGTGGTTTAGGATTTAGGCCTTGACTTCACGTAAAATGTAGCAAACCGTCAACTGTTTGACATTTAGAAACGGAAAGAAAAAACACCATACAAACGTGTGTCCATGCGTCCGTACGTGTGTGTGTGAGAGTCCGTCCGTCTGTGGCTTCCTGCATGCATACGTACGAGCAGCAGAAGCTCACAGCAGGTACCCCAGCCCGCCTCGTTCTCCTCGTCCCCTGGCTCGCCACCCCGGTGACATCACTCAGAGTGTAAGTGGCGATCAGTTCCACCTCATCACAGAGGAACTATAAATAGACTTAGAATGGTTCCATGGGACCGGAGAGGACAGCTGTAGTGAGTGGGTGGGAAAAAAAGATCAGGCCAGATGATCACACATTTGTCGTATCCCTACTCCCAATTTCTCCCACTCCCCAGGCAGTGCCCATGCTGCCACCCCCGAGACTGACAACACCTCCAGGGTTCTGTCAAAGAAACAGACACACACACTGTCAGATGCGCACACACACACACACACACACACACACACACACACACACACATACTGTTCACACGCATGCACAGACACACACACACACACACACACACAAACACACATACACACACCGTCTAACAACTCCCTACACCTGTTTGCCTAGTTTTACTGCTACAGTGTTTTTCCAGAGGCGGTGACTACGCCATTATAAAAGGAGCTTAATGCTGGCAGGATGGAGAGTGCTCTTACATCACCTCTTGTGGGTGTGTTTCTTTTGTAATACCTGTAACACCTAACACAGGGCACAAGGGAATGCAAGCACGAAGAGGTGTGTGTCCGTGCGCACACACACGCGCACACACACACAACTACAGAAGGCTTACAAGTCAGTCAGTGTAGCTAGCAGGACAAAGTGCTTCCCTCTCCCTGTGACAAGCGCTATTAGTTATCCCAGTGTATTACATTTGCCACTGTTTTGGTTGCGTGACTGAAGCTTTCTTCATGTGGCACGTTATGTTATTTATCATGAATTCATTCCGCACGCATGAAGGCATTACCTAATGACTGAGTCAATGGATTCTGAATGGCCCTTGGCTGTGAAGGGGACTTTATGGTAAAAGATTCAATTGTGATGAGGTCTGTCGGCGCTACGCAGGGAGAAAGGGACAGATATGGGAAAAGAAGGGAGTAAATAGATTGTGTGTGTGTGTGTGTGTGTGTGTGTGTGTGTGTGTGTGTGTGTGTGTGTGTGTGTGTGTGTGTGTGTGTGTGTGTGTGTGTGTGTGTGTGTGTGTGTGTGTGTGTGTGTGTGTGTGTGTGAACCGCATGTTCTCTCACTACAGCTCGTAGCAGGTGGCTGGCTGTAGTGTGCTGGGTAGGAGTAGGACAATTGCCATAGCTGCGGGAAGATCTTTGGGGGTGGGGGTGCTGCAATTTTTTCGCGCTACAGATGGCTGTATCAGTCCACTAACACATAACTAGTAAAGGCCCAGTGCACCACTTTTGTGGGGAAATAAAAAACAATAAAACGTCATCTGAAAAACTGTTATATTGATGTTTCTCATAGTTGCGGCTGAACGAGGACATGGATAATATTCTGTACCTCTAGCAGTTTTCTGTATGCACAGATTTGTTGTTGTTGTTGCCTGTGCTACAGACAGCTATATCACTCCACTAATACATGACTAGTAAGGCCCAGTGCCTTATTTTTCCTACTTTTTTTCTACTTCGCACTGCTGTGAGAACTGCTCTCTGTTTTGATTGACAGTTGATGATGTCACCTAATTGGACATCTGGACAGGAGAGAATTCCCATCAGCACTCCTTCTTTCTTTCAGCAAAAAACATTGTAAGTTTTAAACACATCATGGAAACAAGCTATAATTGAGCAATAGGACTGACAACCAGAGTCTTTCTGTGACTAAAGCATTGTTCTACCCTCAACATCAACAAATATTCTAGGAAAATATTTAGCTTTACAGAAATAAGTTACAGCTTACCAACAGCGATCCTGCGGTACCTTTGGACAATAGTTTCTGCTAAGCTGACAAATCGCTATCTGACCCCAACCACCAAACCCCATGACTTTTGAATTAGTGTGGCAACACTGGGAACTTACTGTATACTGTACTATTGTCTTGGTTCTTGTGAAACCACTATGACTCTCGTTATCCTTTGACCTTCCAGTGAAACCACTGGCCCGTCAGTGACACAGTGAATCCTCATGACACACGTTGAGGTTTGGGAACTCATCCATCCAAGGGAAGCTTAAGCATGGAGATGAAGTAGAACGAATATAGATACGGAGCAGTTTTGCTCGCCAAACCTCGTACCCGTTGGTCTCCTCGCTAGCCGTCGTGACTAAATGCAACAGTCTTCAGGAAGGATTTTCTTCTCAGTGGCGGTTCGTGCCGTTCAAGATTAGGGAGGGCAGTAAAAAAAAAAAATGATGAGCATGGCCTTATTTCTATTATAGCATATTGGATGACTGTCATTCATATTCAATTCACCCAGCTCAATGTGACATCGATAGGTTTAGGCTACTACGTGATACTTGAATTTGCCGTACAAGGTACCCATCATGAGGCTGCTACAACCTAGCCTACAAATGAAAGTTTATAGCGTACCGTATGTGCACGGATCGAGAGACAAATTGAATGAACCAAGGGGACAGACAGGCAGAGGCATCATGCCCAAAGGGGGCACAGATTTGCCCCCTCAGATTTGTCCTGTTTAGTAATAATAATAATAACAATTAAAAAATATATTGAATTTGGCTTTAGCTAGCCCAGATAGTTTCCCGATATACCAACCTCATAATTAGCTACCAAGTAGCAATTTCAGGCTATCAATCAAGTTAGAGTAGCTAGCTTGTCTAGCTATGATAACTTGCATGCCTGCTGGTAAGGTTGGAAGAATATTGAAAAGCAAGCAATAACTAAATGTATTGATTAAGGCTAACATTCCTTTCAATATTTTATGCAGATTTGAGCAGAGATGCAGAGAAGCATATTTAGTTTCTTAATAATAAAAAAAATAACAACCAGTCAGGAAGATGCATTCAGCACAGGAGGTATGCTTATTTTTTTACATAGAAATAAGCGTAATGATTATGGGTTTAGATTGCAGGAAAAATATGTTTTTGCTATAGCAAAATTATCCAATTTATGGACAGGGGGTTAACCACCCGCAGCCATCCTCACTTAATGTGTGTCCCCTCAGATTTTTGGGGTGCATGACGCCCCTGCAGACAGTGACACATTCAATACCGCCATCTAGCTGATCTGGGATGTAATCATTAGTCCAAACCAGGGCTCTCCAAGCAAAACCTTCATACCATAAACGCTATATATTTGTCACTATATGGATATTATAGTAAAATAACAAAAACTAACGTGTTAGTAAACCCACAATCCAATCCATGTGTACAATCACGCAGTACATTGTACAGCAAGCAGTTTAGCAGTAACACCGGCGGGCCCTGGGAGCAAAGTTAATAAAATCAAAAGCTTACATTGACTTGGAAGAGTTGAAGCAAAGTTATGTATGCTCCTGATCTGTCGTTAGCTCCCTGACACCACTGTCACCACCAGGCAGTCACTGATGGTGAGGGTTGCCACAATTGTTTAATTACATTGCTAGCTAGCTGTAGTTTATGCTTTCAGTACTAGATTCATTATCTGATCCTTTAAATAATATGTCAGTTCATCCTGCAAGACCTCTGATAGGTTGGAGAACCTCCTCCAGAAGTTGTCGTAATTACTGTGTAAATCTATGGAAGGCGGTGAGAACTATGAGCCTCCTAGGGTTTGTATTGAAGTCAATGTACCCAGAAGAGGACAGAAAATAGTTGTCCTCCGGCTACACCATGGTGCTATCCTAGATGGTGCTGTTGAGACTGCTGTAGACCTTCATTGCAAATGAGCGTGTTTTATTTTCTTGACGTTAATATTTTTTTCTATCGTTTTATCTTAAAAGGATACCTTTTTTAATGTTTAACTATATTTATTTTTATGAAATTCACGCAGTAGAATGGTCCTCCCCTTCCTCCTCAGAGAAGCCCACTGATCAATATCCATCATATCCCATACATAGAACTGTATATCATGTATTTCAGCAGTATGGCTTTCTGTTGTGAACAATAGGGCATTGTGACAGATCTATACATTACATCTCTATTTCCTGTACACCACTTTAAACATACAATACAGTAGTTAGCATCCTGCTGTTCTAGGCAGTGGGAAGTGGAGTATAGTAAAGCATCAGTTTTATCATGATAGGAGCCGAAGCCTCTCTGAAGGGGTTGACTGTATTTATTTACTTTAGTCTTAAAGGCGGTGTACATAGCCAGGCTTAAAGGCGTATCCGATAGCCAGGCTGGGAAAGCGAGGGAAACAACACTGGAGTCTCATGGGGGATCTGTTTGTGTTTCCTTGCCACCTAGGTGCCTTTGTTAAAGCAGTGCGCTACTTGAAGTGGAGTAGAAGTGGCATTTAATTTGGTGATACTTGAGAGAGTTGTTATTTTTGTTGTCTTTTTCAATTGGACTGTACTTGATGAAAAAGCGTGTGTGTCCTTGGAAGTGCAATTAACGCTACTGAAAGAGTAAACGTGTTCAGAATAATGGCGAGTGTTGAGGCCAAAGTAGAGCCACACACACAAACGCACACACAAACACGCACACACACATACACACACACACACACACACACACACACACACACACACACACACACACACATACACACACACACACACACACACACACACACACACAGGGACACAACAGGTGATATCCTGCGTGTGTGCGTATGTGTGTGTGTGTGGGTACACGTTAAAAAGCGCATCTGTTGGGTTAGCTTGGTGTGAGAGTGGTCTGGTCAGGTCTGGTCTGACAGCGTCGGGAGATAATTGAGTGGTGACGTCAGAGCTGGCAGACAGACGTTTTCTCAGCTTGGTGGAACAGATTTCACGCCTAAATCACAAGGCCCAGACCTGTCATAATAAACAATGCCATTGATGAACGGCCGCATCTGACCATCTTTAATGACCTCGTCTTCATGACCAGCAAAACACATTTCACTCTGTTTGTAATAACAAGCCAAAATAACAGGATCTGGGAATCAATTAGTTGTAATAAGAAAATGGATGTAAATATATGTATCCTGTGCTCCCTAGTGGTCAGTGACATGAAAAGGCATCCTGGACATCCTACTCAAAATGAGGTCACTTTGTATGTCCACAAGAAGCACAACAAAAATACTTTCAAGCAAATCCTACTCCCACAGTCCCTGTCCTCCTCCTGGAATAGAGATGTGGGATACCGTACCAGTAAGGTCTTCATTCACACAGTCAGAGAGTCTGAGAGACTGAGAGGCTCATCCCCCCCCAGTGTCCTCCCACTGTTTAATATCTCCCTGCTGAGGTGAAAGGATGAGAGAGAGCTGTTCTGGGGCAGCCGTGTGTGTGTGTGTGCCCTCTTCACCACTACAGTAAGCTCCCAGCGGCCCCAACATATGCCAAGGGCCGAGGAGCCAGGAGCCAGGAGTTCAGAACCTCCAGCCTCACTCCCTGCTCACATTAAAGCCTGCTCTAATCACTGCGGGGACTTAGCCCATGATATGCTTATCAAACTGCATATTTCAAAAAAGCATCTTAAAAGGCCCGAGGGTGAAGAGGCAATAAGATCACATTTGTATGTGGATGAAAGGGAACAGACCTTGCATCAGAATAGAGGGGACGGATCATTAGCATCGCCAGATAAATCAGCAGCGCACAGGAGAGAGGAGAGAGAGAGAGAGAGAGAGAGAGAGAGAGAGAGACAGAGAGAGACAGAGAGAGACAGAAGGAGAGACGAAGAGGGAAAGAGAGATAAAGATGGAGAGAGGAGAGAGAGAGAGAGAGGGAAAGGGAAGAGAAAAAAAAGAAAGAGCAAAGCAGAGACAGGCAGGTAGAAGGAGAGAGAGAAAGAGCAAAGGAGAGCCAGAAAGAGTGAAGGAGAGAGAGAAAGAGAAAGAGTGAAAGAGAGGGAAAATTAGAGGGAGAAGGGACTAAGGGAGAAAGGAATGACTCCCTTTTCGTCAGGCTTTTTGTACACACAGCTCCCCAAAAAGAATAAGAGAACAAATATATTTTTTAACAAAGGACTCTTGAAGGGGCCTGTAGGGGCCATGAGCTGGCTCCATTGTGGGTTAGGGCACAGTGAAGCCACAACACTCCCTCCCCTTGCCCCCATTCTGCCCCCACCACCCCTCCTCAAACAGAACATGCCTGCGAGTGAGCTTTGATACTATGTGTGCTTGAAAGCCTTAGAACAGAAGCAAAGGGAAACAGTAATGCACACATCCCAGGCTCTGAAGTTGGTGTGTTGGACACGTTGTGACAAAGTTGGCCCAAAATAACTTCCCGCCTTGCACTGAATGCAGTCTGAGTACCTCCATATGCTGCAATCTGGCAGTGAACAAGACCTCACAAAGACAACAATGTGCGTTCAGATTAGAGCAAGAGCTAATAGATTTTCATATCACATATAGACTCTGTGACCACAATAATACTGTAGACAATGATGGAAAACATTTTGCTTTTTTAAACACTACGGGTGGTGAAATTTAAAATGATTTTAAGTTGAAGAATAGGTGCAATCTCGGTCCTCGCGACTGCCCCTAAGGAATTGAACTTCAGTGCTGGTTTGTGCTTGTGTGTGTGTGCTCGGGTGTGTGTCCATGCCTGAACATATTGTTGTGTATAATTCAATTACTGTACAGTAATTATGTAAATGTATCCGCCTGAAAAATGGGGCACCCTTTATCTTCCAGTAGTGCTGTATTGTTTGATTGCCGGCTGTTGTTGTTACTGTTTCTATCTCTGCATTGTTTTGTTGTGTTTGGACACACACATACACACACACACATACACACTTTCAGTCAGCGGAAGAGAAGAGGGGTGTGTCGGGATGTCTATTGGGGGGACTCTGAGTGTTAGCTAAGGGATATACACTGGAGCATTGGGACGGAGGATAACACTGCTAACATGGCAAAATCCCACACACACCCGCACACACACACACACACCCCTCATCAAAACTAGTTTAGAAAGTCAATTTGGGATCAGGAGACCAATTATTTTAATTATTTTCCTTTTCCTCTATGCCTCTCTCTTTTACTTGTTTTCCCTCTTCCTTTTTTTAGCAGTGTTTGCATTTGTGCGTATTTTGGTGGTAAGTGTATTGCACACCCCAACTTTGGGGGAGGAAAAAACTCTAGGCCTACTTGTCTGCAGGATATGGATGTCAGTACAGTTATATAGTGCTCTGGGTTCAATGATGTTGGGCAACTTTTAAAAGTCGGGGGAACGATGTTTGATGGTTGCCCCATGACGAAAGGCTGTGTAGCCTGGTGCTTCTTATTAAATCGGCCTTATCTTCAGAATTTGGATTCATCCATCTAAATAGGACTAAAACTGATAAGCTATTATCACATGTGCCAATTAGGCCTTCCATTTTTGTACATAAATTAATGTTCTCAGATAATTTACATCAATCAGTGGCTTACAGGCCTACAATTAAGCCCAGTCGCATGAACACCACAAGGAAGAAAGGGACGGTGGAGTGGTCTAGTAATCAGAATGAGTACTAGGCAGATTATATTTTCAGTGATAATCATGATGAATATATAAATGGCAATGTAACTTACCTCCTTTGAAATAGGTGGCGGTTAAAATCCTCTCTTAGATACTGAAGAAGCACTTGTTACTGTCCACGCTTTCATCTTCTTCGTGCATTCGATAATAATGCCACGCAGCTCAATTCACAGAGTCACACGCGGTCTCAGAACAATACATATAGAATCAAATTATTCCTAAACATACATCCTGTTTGCAACAAGGCACTAAAGTAATACTGTGCAATATGTGGCAAAGCAATTAACTTTTTGTCCTGAATACAAAGTGTTACGTTTGAGGCAAATCCGTTACAACACATTACTACCACTCTCCATATTTTCAAGTATAGTGGTGGCTGCATCATGTTATGGGTATGCTTGTAATCGTTAAGGACTGGAGAGTTTTTCAGGATAAAAAAGAAACGGAAAAGAGCTAAGCACAGGCAAAATCCTAGAGGAAAACCTGGTTCAGTCTGCTATCCACCTGTCACGCCTGCTCTCGCTCCCTCTCTCTGGTGCCCTTCATTACACACACACCTGTCACCATCATTACGCACATCAGCGCTCATTGGACTCCTTCATGTTGTTGATTGCCTCCTCTATATCTGTCTGTTCCTCTGTTTTGCTCCCCGTGTCAGCGTTATTGTTGGAATTTTCTTGTTTTGATTGATGTCCGTTTTCCATTAAATGTACAGACCCTGAACTTGCATCTCGTCTCCAGCGTCGGTCCTTACAGAATGTTAACACCACTACTTGAAGCATCAAGGAGTTCTTGTTTTTTGTTTTTGGTGGTGACGGGTGCCTCCGCCGCCGATGGAACCGGGGGTGCCTCTGCTGGCTCATCGGGCTTCCACGCTTTAGTTGACTCGAGAGGTTTCCTTGCCTTGGTTGGCTCAGCAGGCTCCCATCCCACGTCATGCCTCAGCCGGCTCGTCGGGCTCCCACGCATCACAGGATCGTCAGGCTTTCACGCTTCTTCTGCCAGATCATCAGGCTCCCACGCCTCAGTCAGCTTGTCCAGCGTCCATGCGTCGGCCGGCCCTTCAGGCTCGCCCAGGTGGGATCCGGGTGGCGCCCCTAGAGGGAGGATACTGTCACGCATGCCCCTGCTCCCCCTCGAGGGCACCAGGCTGCCCTTCATTACGTACACCTGTCACCATCATTGCACATTTCAGTGCTCATTGGACTCACCTGGACTCACCTGGACTCCTTTGCATTGTTGATTGCCCCCTCTATATCTGTCTGTTCCTCAGTTTTGTTCCCCATGTCATCATTATTGTCGTAATGTCGTTTTGTTGCCCCTGTCCAGATGCTGTTCTTGTTTTGTTTGATGTCCATTTTCCATACACCATCAGACACTGCGAGATGAATTAATATTTCAGCAGGACAATAACCTAAACCACAAGGCCAAATCTACACTGGAGTTACCAAGAAGACAGTGAGTGGTCCTGAGTGATTGAGTTACAGTTTTGACTTAAATCTACTTGAAAATCTATGGCAAGACCTGAAAATGGTCTTGCCACAGAGCTTGAAGAATTTTGAAAAGAGTAATGGGCAAATGTTGCACAATCCAGATGAGGAAAGCTCTTACAGACTTACCCAGAAATACTCACAGCTGTACTCACTGCCATTACTCAGGGGTGTGAATACTTACGTAAATTAGATTTTTTTCTGTATTTAATTTGAATTACATTAGCAAAAAAATTCTAAAAACATGTTTTCACTTTTTCATTATTGGGTATTGTGTGTAGATGGGTGAGAAAACAATCTATTTTATCCATTTTGAATTCAGGCTGTAACACAACAAAATGTGGAATTAGTCAAGGAGTATGAATACTTTCTGAAGACACCGTGTGTAGTAAGGGCTGGATTCAAGCCATATTGCCGAAGTATCACAAAAGATCTGCATAAAAATGTCAAGGTAATTTACGGTGGAGCCGTCATATGCAGTGTTTACAGTGAATGCAGTGTCCGAGACTGCTGGAACATTGCCTTTCATTGTAAATTGCACTATACAGCGGATCTTCAGCGTTACGGATTGAATAAAGCCCTTAGCCCACGTGAAAATGACCTGAATGTCCAAAATATAAAAACATTATGATTGAATGATTTGAATCTTGTTTAAACACTTCCACTCATGCACAAAGAGCAGGGGACGAGGTTCATATCAATTAGCCTAACATCTCAAAGTAGCATGTTCTGTCGATGAAATCATATCTAAGTTTCATATCTAAGTTGCTAGTCCCCATCTTCGTATAGTCTATATAGTCAATCTTTCAATGAGAGTTCAACAGGAGAACAGTGATCAATGCAGTGACCATGAAATCATGCTGGGAAATGTCTCTTCAATTAGGCTCAAGGTCCCCATGATGTGGGAACTGTGGGGGGAATCCACCTTTTGAGCATGCACATATCGGACTTTGATACAGCCTATTATGTGCACATATGTATAGGCTGTAATGTATGGGATGGATGGGTCGAGGGTGAGGATGAGATGCTCCAATATGATTTTTGTCATGTACCAATGGAAATATTTGAAACCAGTCAATAATAAAGTATGGAAGGCAATTCTATACATATATATTTATATTTTATTTATATTTCATTTCTGGGAGGATATCATTTACACCAAATATCCCATTGGCAGTTAAGCGCATTCAATGTGTTGAGAAGCCAGAAACAGTCACTTGATTTTACAAACACAAATACAAAATAAAGATAAACCACAAAATAATGAGCCGCATGTATATAACATACAAAAGAATCCCATGCCTACTCAGTAGGTAAGTACAACGTTCCAACAAGAAGATGTGGATATTGACATTTTTTTTTCTGTTAAAAAAATATAGTTGATCATTTTGCTTACATTCTAAAGAAATGAAGCAGTGCCCTCATATCGTCTCGTCCCTTTCTTTCCTTCCTCTTTGTCTGAGTATAACGTACATTCTGTAACAAAAATATCCCTTCAACCCTTAAGGCGAGACGCAACGCATCATCTCTCGCACACAGCCATGTCAAAACATCAGCAAGGCTTCACAAAAAGGCACCAAAAACGGGAACGTTGGCTGTTTAGTTTTTTTTTACGTTTTTTTTCTTCCACATAACAGACTGATATGTCAGATGATGTGAGAAAGAGAAAGATAGTACCAGTGGAGGATATTTACAAAACAATAGAAACTAACATCACTCTTAACACATGCTTGAATACTTAAGTGCTTATTTCATCATCAAACAAAGTTTTTTAAAAAAGAAGAAAAAAAAGAAATTTAAACGCATCACAGCATCGTCATCACTACATCATAGAGAAAGTACTAGAATAGAAAATATGGCCCTGCTCACTTCAAATAATACAATGCAAATAGGTTTTTCACATCAATGGTACCAAAGAATGGGGGATAAAAGAGCAAAACATGGCACGAGTATAATATACATATTATGTAGCTTATGTATATCATTCAATGTCTTTTGTAATGTAAATGATAGCCTCGGAGGGAAAGCGTGCCTTAGTACCAGGCAATGTTCAGTCTGTCTGTCTGTTTGTCTCTGTCTGTGCGCGCTCACTAATAGGAACGATGCCGGTTTCAACTCTGGCTCTAGAAAGTCTTGTATGCTTTGTTTGAAGCACTGCATTTGCTTTATCAACAGAGAGAGAGAGAAAAAAATCCCTTTTTGTCTACTATATTGTCTTTGCCCAGTCCTTGACGTGTGTTTATTTTTATCTCTTCTTCAGGTGAATCTGAGGATTCACTGAACAGAGCTTGCGGAGGGAGCAGGCAGAAAAGTGCTTTTCAGAGGGTGAATAACAAGTCTTTTGATGTTGATTTCTCCCCTCAAAGAGATTGTAAGGAGTGGTGAGGAGGAGGAGAGAATAAAAAGTGTTTTCTCTTTGTCTTTACTTAGCAGATCTCGATTGTCCTTGGGGAGAGTGTGGACTGCATGTCTGACAGCGGGGTGGGAACCGGAGAGGAGTAGATGGAGGCTACGGAGGAGGGGAAGGAGGAGGCCATGGAGGACTGAAAGGTGCTGGACATGGACATGGAGACAGAGGGGTAGGTGGTGGCGATGGAGGGAGAGGGGTACGAGGTGTGGATGGGAGAGGAGTAGCAGGATGTGACTGGGGAGGGGTAGGAGGAGACCGGGGAGGGGTAGGAGGTGATGGGAGAAGGGTAGCTAGAGACAGGGGAGGGGGCTGATACTGAAGCTGCTGCTACAGCTACCGCCCCAGCCATCCCACCTTTCTCCGCCTTCTTGTCCTTCTGCCTCAGATGGATCTTGGTGTGCCTCTTCCTCTCGTCGCTGCGGGCAAACTTGCGTCCACAGATCTCGCAGGCGAAGGGCTTCTCACCGGTGTGCGTGCGTATGTGCGTGGTCAGGTGGTCACTGCGGCTGAAGTTGCGCATGCAGATACGGCACTGGAAGGGCTTCTGGCCCGTGTGGATGCGGATGTGGCGTGTCAACTCGTCTGAGCGGGAGAAACGGCGGTCACACGTCTCCACGGGGCAGGCATACGGCCTCTCGTGGGGCGGCGTCTTGCTGGGACGATTGGGGTACTTGCGCATGCGGCTGGGCTTGATCAGCTGGGACTGGTAGACACTCTTCAGGTCTTGGGAGCCCGTCTGGGTGGCGAAGGCTTTGATGGTGGACAGGGGGGTGAGGGAGGGCTGGCCTGACCCGTTCTGGAAGGGCTTCTGGTCGGGTAGCAGGCTAATCTCCCCCTGCTGCTGGGGGAAGAGGTAGTCAGGGATCATGGGCACAGGGAAGCTGGTGCCACACATCTTCCCGTTGGGGTAAGCTGGAGGGTTGTACTGGAGCGACCCTCCGGCTGGGCTGGGGAAGCCCTGGCCCTGGTCGGAGAAGATGTCAGGGCTGGCGCTGGAGTAGGTAGGAGCAGCTGAATAGATGGGGTTATTCTCACTGTGGTGGACAGAGCAGCTCAGACTGGAGCTCTGGGAGGAGATGGCGATGGACGAGATAGAGGAGGACAACGAGGAAGATGTGCCGGTCTGAGAGGCGGAGGAGGACGGAGCGGAGGTGGAGGGGGTGTTGATCCCCACCAGCCCACTGACCAGACTGAATAGGGGCTCGGCCCACAGGCTGTTGCTGCAGTTGGTGGCTGGCTCCAGGGTGAAGCGGCCAGTGTAGGAGATAGGAGGCAGCCGCTGGCTGGAGTAGCTCTGCTCGCCCATCGACTTTTCACAGTTCATGGAGATATCAGGTAACGTATCTGCAGAGAGAAAGAGGGAAGGAGACATGAATCAATTAATATGCAGGAGGGAGGGAGGGAGGGGAGGGAGGGAGGAGGGAGGGAGGGAGGGAGGAGGGAGGGGGAGGGAGGGAGGGAGGGGAATCCTGCCAGAGAGGTGGACAGTGTTGCCCCTCTCCTCTTTAAGAGCAGCAGGTGCCTACGCAAAGCAGGAGAACCAGCCTCCCTCCCTCCCAGCCAAGCAACCCCAGCACTTTCCCACCTCTAAACTCCTACACCAGCCATTTCCTCCACTAACCAAAAGATGGACAAGAGCTGTCGTGCAAGTCAAGCCAAGCCATCTGCATGCATTTTTTAAAGATATATTTTTTAAAGCATTTTTTTTCTTTCTGTCACGCACGCACACACACACACGCACGCACGCACGCACGCACACACACACACACACACACACACACACACACACACACACACACACGAGCCAAGCTCTTGAAGTCCACCACATAGCCTAAGGCAATTGATTACTGAAACTGCAGTTCAGCTGGTTTTAGGAATACAATTTGAATTTAGCTCTAGACTGTCTGAAGGTATGCAATGAGTGAGCAATGCTGAAGCTCAAATACAATCCAATAGTGAAGAGCTACAATTTAATTTTTCAAATTCTCGATTTTTTGGGGGTTATGTATTTCCAATCATCATTCATTCAATTGCTTTATTATATTTCATTACTTTATTTTTTTTTAAATATCTAAACATCAACAGAAGTAGAAATATCTCATTCAAAGAGCATATTCAATATATCAAGGGTCTTCTCTTGAAGCTGAAATGTAATTAATAGTTGCCAGCTGATCACAAATAATGATCATGCATTATTATGCATTATGTATAAACTGTTTCATACCATGCATTCTGCTAGTTGCAGAATGCAGTCTATCATACAATACAATACAATACAATACAGTACAGTAGTTCCATACAGCAATAGACCAAGGATATACTCTTACCTCCAGTAATGTGGTCATACTGCTCTCCTGGCTCCCCCGATCCAAAACCTGCTCCCTCGGTCGCCGAGGCAGAGAGGTAGGGGGTCCCAGCGGAGCTCAGCATCATCATCTCCTCCAGCTTGGGATAGTTATCCATGGGAGAATGGGGGAAGCTGAGGGGGTCTGAGATCTGCAGGGCTGGATGGAGCATCTCTGTCTTGGTTGCAGCCATACTCCAGGGACGTGGTGCTGTAAGGGGCTGAGGCTGCGCTGGAGAGGAGAGCAGCGAGGCTTGGTGCAGGCTGGGCAGAGTGGTGATGTTCCTCTCTGAGGTGGAGGAAATCACCAGTCCACTTTCGGGAGCAGGGTCAGACTTCTTTCCCTCTTTTCTCTGGTTCTCCAAGAGTATTCTTGTCTTGTTCCTCCTCTTGTCCAAGATGAGTAAAAATCCACTTTTTTAAATTTTCTTTCAGAGAAGAGTATTCAGATCAGATGTCCCTTTTACTCATTCCCTAAAATTAATGATAAATAATCATTAATATATTTTCACTAGTTGAATCCAATAAGGGTGTTGCCCTTTTGGATAATGTGTTGTTGTTGTTGCTTTGAATTCACTTTTACTTTTTGAGTGAAAATGTTCTTAGTTAGGGAGATAGCGCTGAATGTGTGCGTGTGTATCTGTCTATCTCTGCTCTAAGTTTTGCTGTTCTGAGCTCTGAGGGCGCACTCTCATGCTCAGAGAATCCCCACCCCTTTATATACCCTTTCTCCGTGACGTAGATGTCCATATATGGAGTGAAGGAAGCCCATATTTAGGCACTGCAGTGGAGGACACATGACGTTGCCAGGGGGAAAGCAGAGAGGAGACACTTTATACTGAACCAGTGCAATAAATCGCGGGAAGATAACCGCTCTTCCTCAACCCTGAATCGATGCATCTTCATAGGATAATCCCTGCTAGAGAAGGCGGCATAATTCTTGCTGTCTCCCTGATGGCCCATAGTTCAGATTCGGATTTCCCATCTGTGCAGCAGGCTGCGCGCTTGCCGGAAAACCCGGCTCCGCCATGCCATATAAGGTTGTGTCTAAGTAAGGAACTATTCCGGTGGGTTTCCATTTCCTTGCCCTTATTTGGAGCTTCCTGAGGTAGCGCTGATCAGTGCTTGGCAGCAGTGAATGAGAGGCAGAGCGCAGCTCACGTCCAGCGCTCTACTCAGTACACCGTACAATAAGTAATGTCAGCACTCAGCACCATACTCCTCCCTCACCCAAACCAGCAAGGAAAACACCAGTGCTTTTATTTTAGATAGAAGCTTATACATTTCAGCTGCATTGCAAGCTTTTAAATGATCTAAACGGAAATGTAATAAAGAGTGAACTAAGCAGCTCGTTTCAGTATGGGTCTCAGTTATATTACGCAATGAAATTGCAGTTCTGCATCAACACGAGCGCACAAAAAGGCCACAGAAATGTGTTAATATATTTGAACAATTATACTTTTGCTATGAATCTTGCATTATAATATCTGAAAGAGGACATTGGTTTAACGCGTTCACAATCTATGCATACGTTCATAGCCAGCCTACCCATCCCGTTGACGCACAAAAAAAAGGTGCACGGAGGAGAATTTGAAGAATTGAATTTCAAATATTATTGTCTACCTCATCAATGAATGAGTTAGTTAGACATCCGCAGTTTGACAGGTGAGAGGAAGAGAAGAGAGGCCAGACAGTTGATTCCTTCGGGATGGCCGCGTGAAATCCTGTGCAAAGATGCCAGTAGCGCGTGTTATTGTTGTATATTTTTTCGTCTTTGCTGTCAAAATCCATATAGCAATAAGCTATGTGAATATAGCCGTTTTCTTTCACTTGGTTTTTGGGAATCCTATTAATGAGTGCGTTGTAGGCGTAGGCCTATTCAGGGCTGCTTACCTGGCAATGAAATGGTTCGAGCCATTGAGTGGTTATGAACGTGTTATTACGCTACTATTATGAACATGCATGGTACGGAGATTACTTTGACCAGCAGCAGAGATAATTGAATACCGCAAATTGAGTTGAGACATGATCGTCTATGGACATTTAAATTACGCATCACTCATTATATCCATCCCCTGCAATTGTTTAAGATTGGGAATATGCTTTCTCTACCTACCTCTTTGTCATTGATGAATGATACCGGAGGCCAGCGGATGCTGACGAGGCTCTGGGCCAGGACTATCCTATCCGACTAATTGCGGGGTTACCCCGGCCTCCCCTACTCAATAGGCTACTCCGGGAAACTCTCTGCCACTCACGGAGCTAATAGGTCGAATTAACAAACCGCCACTAAACGCTGCCAGAACGCCTGTGGGCTACTGATGTTCCCCCTGGCTGTTCCAGCCCAAAAGCAAGCCAGGGAGCGGGGACTCCTCGATGGCTGTGACAGGAAATCGATGTTTCCCCCGGCCCGATGCTGACTGGAGCTATGCAGGCAAGCTCATTGTTAAACATTCCATGATTGTGTATTTAGGCCTACTGTAGTCCAACAGGAGAGAAGTGCGTGGGTGAGACTTCAACCCTTTGGAGAGGGCACAACTCTAGGTAAACTTAATGAAAATATAACTAATGTTACATAAGAATATTATATTTGGAGTTAGTAAGTAGTCGAACAACTGCTCAAATTGGTTGTTGCACCAGAACATTCCATAAATGTAACGCCTATGTGTCCACGTTTATGTCCCCCAATGTAGGGCTATTGATATCACAATACTACACTTTCTAATGACTATTTCTGTCTGTCTATCAGGTTAATCTTGGTCTTGACTCCAGGGATGCTGGAAAATGGAGGTGGCCAATGAGTCTCATAGACTCATAAAATTATGAAATCACTTTTTAGCTAATTAGGAACTTTTAAACTTTACCGAACAAAAATATGAGCGCAACATGTAAAGTGTAGGCCCCATGTTTCAAGAGCGGTAATAAAAGATCCCAGAAAACTTTCTATACGCACATATAGCTTATTTCTCTCAAATTTTGTTCAAAAATGTGTTTACTTCACTGTTAGTGAGCATTTCTCATGTGCCAAGATAATCCATCCACTTGACAGGTGTGGCATATCAAGAAGATGATTAAACAGCATGATCATTACATAGGTGCACCTTGTGCTGGGGACAAAAAAAGCCACTGTAAAAGGTGCAGTTTTGTCACTCACACAACACAATGCCACAGACGTCTCAAGTTTTGAGGGAGCGTGCAATTGGCATGTTGACATTAGGGATGTCCACCAAAGCTGTTGCCAGATAATTTGATGTTAATTTCTCTACCATAAGCCGCCTTCAACGTTGTTTTAGAGAATTTGGCAGTATGTCCAACCGGCTTCACACAGTCGACCATGTGTAACCACACCTGTCCAGGACCTCCACTTTGCAGCTTCTTACATTTACATTTACATTACATTTAAGTCATTTAACAGACGCTCTTATCCAGAGCGACTTACACCTGCGGGATCGTCTGAGACCAGCCAACTAGACAGCTGATGAAACTGAGGAGTATTTATTTCTGTAATAAAGCCCCATTGTTGGGAAAAACTCATTCTGATTGGCACCCATGGATGCGCCCCTGCCCAGTCATGTTAAATCCATAGATTAGGGCCTAATGAATTTCTTTCAATTGACGGATTTCCTTATATGAACTGTAACTCAGTAAATTAGTTTAAATTGTTGTATGTTGCGTTTATATTTTTGTTCAGTATACTTTCTACCTTTTAGCTACTTTGCAGCTACTTAGCATGTTAGCTAACCCTTCTCCTAACCCTAACCTTAACACTTTTAGCTAACCCTAACCCTAACCATAACCATTTAACCTAACTCCTAACCTTAACCCTAACCCCTAGCCTAGCTGACGTTAGCCAGCTAGCTAACATTAGCATTAGCCATCTAGCCAACTAGCTAACGTGAGCCACAACAAATTGGATTTCGTAACAAGCATATTGTACATTGCAAATTCGTAACACATTTAGCATATTTAGCATTTAGCAAGTTCGTATCATACCATACGAATTGTAATTCATAATATAGCATATGAAATAGATTATCAACACCCACAAATTAATACATACCATACAAAGCGTAACATATCATACTAAATGGAGTGTATTCGATTCATGTAAAGAATAATTGTCACGCCCTGACCTTAGAGAGCCGTTTTATTTCTCTATTTGGTTAGGTCAGGGTGTGATGTGGGGTGGGCATTCTATGTTTTGTTTTCTATGTTTCTTTATTTCTATGTTTTGTCCGGGTATGGTTCTCAATCAGGGACAGCTTTCTATCGTTGTCTCTGATTGGGAATCATACTTAGGTAGCCCTTTTACCCTCCTTCAGTGTGGGTAGTTAACTTTGTTTGTGGCACTTAGCCCTATAAGGGTCATGGTTGTTTCGTTCATTGGCGACATTTAAAAATAAAATAAAAATGTACGCTTACCACGCTGCAATTTGGTCCACTTCTTTTGACGGCCGTGACAATAATAAAGAATGTTCTGAGACCATATCATATGGGCTAAATTCGAATTGAAGGCAGTCAATTCAGGATGTGATTTGAAGACATATAACCTAACCCTGACTTGTATGTAAACCAGTAGGCCTCAGGGTACTTCAATGCACACACATGTAAGTATAAGCACACGTGTCCACACACACACACACACATCCCCTTAACCCCCAACAAACAAAACTTCTGCTCGCAAGCTGTTGTTGTTCCATTTGGCATCCACCACCCAGTATACAGTACATTTTCACTCCATAGTTTGGATTCTCTCCCCAGCGTTTCCCTTCCCGCCTTGGGGTAACTTTCTGTTTACCCCCATTAGAGTGTGTCATATATTATGGATGATCCAGGACTGGCTCTGCCAGCCTCCCAAACAAAGTCTAAATACTTAGTGTACCTGGAGAGACCCTGGGAGAGGGATATGTAGTTCTAAAAGGGATCATAAAATGTCTGTAGAGAGTCCAATTATTTTGGATGGGTCTAGAGCGGGCACGGCACAACATCCCTGATATAGCCCAAATAGAGAGAGAAGAGAGAGATATATATAGTTCTAAAATGGACTTTGAAATGTCTTGAGAGTCGAATGGTTGTGAGTGACTGTGGTTTTCCGAGACTGATTTTGTTGCAATAGTTTAGTGAGTGTCCATTAGTGCCTGTGTGAATGTCACAAACATTGTAAAAGGCTGGTCCAGGAGAGGTATCTTGAGTGATTCTGTACTGCAATGGCTTCAAGGCAAAACAAAGCCAAACTCTTGTCTGTATATGTTGTGGCTGTCATGAATCACTTTCCAAGGCCGATAAGTACATGCAGCTCAGAGACTAGATAATCTGATGGCAATGTAATAAAATCAGTTTAGGGAAAACTCTGAAGAAAGTAATAAAGTAATAAAGATGATAAATACTACAAGCTTAGCTGCTGTCGTGCGTGTGTGTATGTGTGTTTGTGCATGTGTGCGTACATGTGTGTGCGCGTGCATGCAGCATACGTACGTACACGCTCGTGTATTTCTGTTTATGTGTGTGTGTGTTCGGGTTAGCCGATTCATTCTAGCCGGTGTGTTCCCGCTGTTGCCCACGCAGCCCAGCCAGAGGAGTCCTCAGCTGATGAGGCGCCAGCGTCTAGCCCCAGCTCAGGGAGGGAGGGAGGCAGGCAGGCTCTCCCCTCACCTACTCACCCACTACACCCCCATCCCTCAGCCCCAGTCTCGACTCAGGCCTTCCCTCACGCCCCCACCTCGCTGCGCAGAGCACCGGTTAATATTTAATTAAGCCCCAGTCTTCCAGAGAAAGCAGTGGAGAGCGGGTAGAGAGAAGAGAGGGGGAGCGAGAAAATGAGAGAAGGGCAAAAGGGAGGGAGAGAAAGATGATAGAGGTGATAGAGACAGAGAGAGGGGAGAGCAGGACAGATGCAAAGATATGGGGAGCGAGAGGGAGAGAAAGAAGATAAAGAGAGCGAGAGAGAGAGAGAAAGGAGGAGGAAAGCGAAAGTGCGATAATGCAGGGAAAGAGAGAGAGATCCTCAGATCCCCACACTGTGGAGCAAATACCAGACTTCTGCCGAAATGAATCACCAGGCAACGCCAGGCAGGCAGAGAGATGGGCAGACAGATGCTCCTCTCCCGCTCACCATGTCCCCCACCCCCCTGTGGTGCAATCCCCCCATAGCATACAGGTGTGCACAGACATGGCGTTCTATAATGGCCAGATCGAAGGGAGGGATTAGGGAGTCCGACGACGAGGGTTAGTTACCAAGGCAGCAATGTTACATAATTTGGTAGGCAGGCGCGGGGTGTGTGTGTGTGTGGGGGGGGGGGGGGGGGGGGTGATGGAGAGATAATGACAGAGCCAGAGAGAGGACATGATTATGTTGGAGCTGACGCAGAATGCAGCGAACAGTTTTACGATGTTGCTGGGTGTAGTAGGGAAGAAAATAGGGATCAATTGATAAGAGAGGAGAGAGAAGAGAAGGGCCTGCTTATTTGTTCAGAGAAAAAGATACAGTAACGTAATATTACCATGTTGTGATGTGGATTAGGCGAGGGAATATAAGGGACTGGCTAAATATTTTTTTTCTCCCAGATTTTTCACGGCCATCAGTATAAGGATATTGACTGACCTTTAACACAGAGTGAGAAGAGCCTGAGAGAAGACATGTTGTTGACGTGAGGAAGATCTGTTCTGTCAGAAGAACCTTCTAGAAAACAGACATAAGGAGTTTCGTGCAGTCAAATGACCTAGTGGCCTCATGGGTGGAATGTTATTCATATTTTTCATAATCTCATAATTAATAAAGATTGATAAAAATAAATACCCGAAAATCCGGTGTTTCTTTTTTAAATAGTTCTTAACCTTTTCATAGGTGAGTTAGAAATACCTCTAACGGTCGCCCCAGCGTGAGTTGTTTTATGCACGTGATGTCAGAATACACTTACTGTTCCAAAATATGATTATTACGCAACAGGACAGTTAATTAGCGCTGCCTGCTAATTATCTCTAGGCTATGTTTCATCTTGTCAATTTCAAATTATTTTCTAACAAGTTGTATTTTCTAACAAAAGTTTGAATTGAGATGTGTTCCGCCTCCTCATTAATTCACAAAGAAGTAGCCCATTTCAGCGTTACGGACAATTTATGTTTGAGGCTTTACCGGGCCTAACCAACTTTTTTTCATTGAGGAGAGCCCACGCACTTCACCAATGTTTGCGCAGATCAAGAATCCACGAATTGGAACATTTTCTGGCTGGCGCTCACATTGCCTTCCTTGTTGTTTTCCATACAAATAATAACTTTGGACATGTGTGCGTTCCTATCAAAGTAAGTTCCTTATTTTCTGTATATTGGGTTGTCGTTTCTACTGTAGGTGCATACAGTATGTATGTATGTATGTATGTATGTATGTATGTATGTATGTTTTCAAGTACTGGTGACAAATAATGCATTCTGATTATTGCAAAATTGAATACATTTCAACTATATCTGACATGGTACAGGTGTCTTCTTTTTTTTAAAGCCCATAACCATGTGTGTGAAGTCTATACTTTAGTTTCAAAGTCGGTTTGTTTAAGACTACCAAAGAAACACTTTGTGTGACCTTGGTTTAGCCCACTGCAGTAAAAGGTTAAGAGCCAGATGCGTCAGATACAGGTTTAGCAATATCCAAAAAGATAATTTCCTATCTTTATGATCCAGAAATGATGCTGTATGTCTGCCTCTCTTCCCTTTGTGATAATCTGTTGTTATGTTTCATATCTCATATTTCTGTGTTATGATTGTATCAGTAGCTTAGCATGTATACTGCGCTACAGTAAACTGCATGTTGCTGTTGTGTCACTCAGTCTTGAGTGGACCCACATTTTTAAGCACTTTGCTCAGAGGCATTTGGATGCATTGCATTGGAATTCTGGCCTGAGTGATTCCTCTCTCCTTTAGGACAAATCAAAGGTTTTCTATACCTGTTAAACTGTAGGTGTACCGTATACACCATATTCTCCTTGGGGTATTATGTACAGTATTACTGTGACACGTGAAACCACAGTTCTGTGTCCCGTCGTCGTTGTGCGGGCCTTCTGAAGGTTTTGGGTGACAGACAGATAATTACCCGCCAAAGCCCAGAAGGCTGCTACCAGACCACCCCTCCACCCCCCCATGCCCTCCCGGGACTGGCAGAAGGGTGACTCACCGCTCCACACGGTTGTTTGTTTGATGTGGATGACAGAATAACTGACCCCTGACCTTTAGAGATGAGTCATCAGCGTTGGTATGAGAGATGGGGCTTCCCCCGGATAAAATAAAGCGGTATCATGGAGGTGGGTGGCTGTAACATTTAAAGGTTGACACAAACACTTGACTTGTATTTGTCACAAACAAGTTTCTGCTCTAGCCTACATATGAGGTGCATGGCAAACCCCATCCAGGGTATCTGAGGTGTACAATCAGTGGTGTATTACTGAAAGGCCTTTGTGACCTCAAAATCATACAACCCATATAAACCATGTTCATTGTCTTCTCAACCACCCTTAAAGTCAGTGGCCGATTTAGGTACAGGCGACATGGGCATCTTGCCGGGGGCGGCATGGGGAGCCCGCCGTAAAAAAAATTAAAAGGTGACATTTGCGTGATGGGTTTTCTAGCGCTCATGTGCACGTCACGTCAATGATATTATGTCAGGGCCTCCCGGGTGGCGCAGTGGTTAAGGGCGCTGTACTGCAGCGCCAGCTGTGCCATCAGAGTCCCTGGGTTCGCGCCCAGGCTCTGTCGTAACCGGCCGCGACCGGGAGGTCTGTGGGGCGACGCACAATTGGCCTAGCGTCGTCTGGGTTAGGGAGGGCTTGGTCGGTCTTTGTCTCATCGCGCACCAGCGACTCCTGTGGCGGGCTGGGCGCAGTGTGCGCTAACCAAGGTTGCCAGGTGCACGGTGTACCCTCCGACATATTGGTGCGGCTGGCTTCCGGGTTGGATGAGCTCTGTGTTAAGAAGCAGTATGGCTGGTTGGGTTGTGTATCGGAGGACGCATGACTTTCTACCTTTGTCTCTCCCGAGCGATGAGACAAGATAGTAGCTACTACAACAATTGGATACCACGAAATTGGGGAGAAAAAAAGGGGTACATTTTTTTTATTTAAATGATATCATGTCACCGTGTGGAACTGTGGGTCAATTAATCTTGTCGGAGTGGGCTCCCTGATTCTAGTTTGTGAGCATGTTACTGCCTGGGAAGGTCTCAGAAGTATTAGATGGGGAGGGTTGACAGTGTTGGGGGATGGGTAATGTATTGATGCTCGAGTGCCAAATCAACACAAACTTGTCAGCTTTTTAATAAAACAGCACCGTGAACTGTTAGATATACACTGAGTAAACCAAACATGTTGGCTGGATGATGAACCATTCTTGATACACTCAGGAAACTGTTTTGCGTGAAAAACCCAGCAGCGTTGCAGTTCTCAACATGAACCGGTGTGCCTGGCACCTACTACCATACCCTAAATCTTTTGTCTTGCCCATTCACCCTCTGAATGGCACACATATACATTCCATGTCTCAATTGTCTCTTGAAAATCCTTCTTTAACCTGCCTCCTCCCCTTCATCTACACTGATTGAAGTGGATTTAACAAGTGACAGCAACAAGGGATCATAGCTTTCACCTGGATTCACCTGATCATTCTATGTCATGGAAAGAGCAGATGTTCCTAATGTTTTGAATACTCCGTGTAGATATACAGTATAGATAAAGTAGTTGTGATCCATTTCTTTGGTGTTACTGTCCTCTTCCCTCTTCCTGGAAAGCTTTCCTCTGTCATGTTGGTGTAAACGTGAAGGGAACTAAAGCCTGTTGACACTGTAACCCTGCTACTCCCCTCACATCATCCCACTAGTTTAACTCCACCAGTCTTCCTCCCTGAAGTCCTGACCTGACCAGTAGCTCACAATGTTCCAGTCAACATTCACAGTCCTGACTCTCAGTTGTGGGTGACAGACTTTTTTTCATAGAGAGCTTGACCAGATCCAGCAGACCCCATGAAAGACGTCTGACCGTTCCGCTCGACCACTCTGGGAGAAAGCACTTTATTGGCCGCGTTCACTGGAACAAGTTGGGTCCACCTTGTAATAACATTTTCTTCTGCACGGCTTGGTATGGAATTGAGAGAGAGGGAGGGAGTGTGTTTGTGTGTGTGTGTTTGTGTGTGTGTGTGTGTGTGTGTGTGTGTGTGTGTGTGTGTGTGTTCGTGCGTGCGTGCCCGCACTTCTTTAAGTCTTTCGAAACGCTACACCTGGGCTATTGAAAATCCATCATTCTCACTCACAAGTCACTCTATTGAAAATGATGATCCACCTTGAGAAGGTGAAAAGTTAGTTACAAGAGGAACAGTATGTGTGCGTGATCTAGGGCTGGCACAATCACCATATAACCGTCTGAACGTCTAACCGCTGGTTATGGATGAAGACAGTCATGAAAACATAATAACCGTCATAACCCTTTAAAAAATAAACATAAATAAACAAGTCTTTGGTTGCCTCGGCAATGCCCCACACAATGGAGCAGCAGAACACATAGAAATATAATGAATACAACAGGCTTGGAACCTCATACCCTGGCAATTTGACTGGTAAACTCATGCGTAGACACTCGCAATGGCTGCCTGGTATTGTGATGCAATCATTTCCATGGTAATGTAGAATGTTAATTCAAATGATGTTAACTGATGCGGCTCATGCAATGGAATGTATTTTTGTCATGTCAGTTGAGTTGAATCAACAACTCAAAGCACATATCGATGGGTACATTTCCTGGTTTTAATTCCTGCTTTGGACTGCTTTATTCCTATGGGTAGACTCGCAATGGCTGCCACAGCACCCATTGTGCCATTATTGACTTGAATGGGGATGCCTGTTCTATTATTATATATTATATTATTACTATTATTATCACAGATCACTGCACCTGTACATAGCCCATCTATAAATAGCCCAAACAACTACCTCTTCCCCTACTGTATTTATTTATTTATTTTGCTCCTTTGCACCCCAGTATTTCTACTTTGCACACTCATCTACTGTCAAATCTACCATTCCAGTGTTTTAATTGCTATATTGTATTTACTTCGCCACCATGGCCTATTTATTGCCTTTACCTCCCTTATCTCACCTCATTTGCTCACATCGTATATAGACTTGTTTCTACTGTATTATTGACTGTATGTTTGTTTTACTCCATCTGTACCTCTGTGGTGTTATATGTGTCTAACTGCTGTGCTTTATCTTGGCCAGGTCGCAGTTGTAAATGAGAACTTGTTCTCAATTTGCCGACCTGGTTAAATAAAGGTGAAATAAAAATCAATTATATTTCTATGGCAGCACATCGTATATAAACTTGTTGCTACTGTATTATTGACTGTATGTTTGTTTTACTCCATCTGGAGTAATTGTTCACATTCAAGTTTATGGCACCTGAAATGCATTGTGATTTATGCAAATATGGTTGTAGTGTGAAAGTATAAGTAGTATCAAAACACACTGACCAGTGGTAGTCAGGACGTTTTAAAATGATTTAGGTGTGGATACCTTTTACGGGTCTGGCAGTAGCGTGCCAGGTGACCTAGCAGTTAGAGCATTGGGCCAGTAACCAAAAGGTTTGAACACCTGAGCCGACAATGTGAAAAATCTGTTGATGTGCCCTTGAGCAAGGCACTTAACCCTAATTTGCTCCATGAGCGGTGTACTACCATGGCTGACCCTGTAAATGAGCACATTTCACTGCACCTATCACCTATTATTTAGGTTCCAGCGGAATAATAATAAGTATGACCAGTTTCTATAGATGTGCTTTGCTTTCAGCAAGCACAACTAATTATAATCCACATAATAACTCAGGATTATTTTCCTGCTGCAAGAAACGGATCAAATTAAGATAGTAACAAAATCACCAGGTGTGCACAAATATGGGGCAAAAAAAAGACCGGGTTGGCTTAGATTGTTGATAACATGTAAACTATATTTTTCGTCTCCAATTATTATTATTATTTTTTTTACATAAATCAAGTTGCACAATAAACCCTTGTCTCTCAAATACATCGTTACAGTTGTTGGTTATCCATAATATCATAGATGGCACACCTGTCAACACATCTCACAACAAGACATGGTATCAAAAACAAGATCAGAAGAGCTGAGACGAGCCACTTACGATTCACCACATGGCAGTTTCTTGTCATTGTTGTTAGCTATCTGGCAATCCAGAACCATAACAACAAACAACCTTCTGCCCCTTTAAAAGCGTGTGCATCATTTTCATGACGTTGTCAACTAACCCATCTATAATGATTACATTAAGATGGGGGTCAGAGTGCAGTGGCAAGAAAAGGAGGGGGGGACGGGGGATAGAGAGAGCGACAGGTGAAAGACAAAGAGAGAGAGAGAGAGAAAGGAGTTGGAGTACTTCAGGAATTAACAACAAGTTGAAGTACTATAGACCTCAGACACGGATACTTAAGGCCATTTATACACCTCCACTTCCATATAAATACATAGCAATCAAGACTTACAATCAGCTATCCACACTATGGATTTGAAAAAATATAGAGTGGCGGTGTAGTCATTCTGAGCTCAGGGCGGAACATTCACCTCACACCCACTACTTGACCCTAACTGACATCTAACCCCTGCGTCCAAACGTCTATAAATCCACTGTCCTATAACAGGACCACTTCTGACAGTTCTTCATTTATTTATTCTTCCATTTTCCTGAAGTACAACAGCTGTCGTTAGTGTTGTTTGACAGTCTGTGTTGTTTGTCAGCCCTGTTGACGTGCTGAGAATGATGGAAATTATTATTGTATGTTCTGGAGGGTTATGACAGGGGCTGTCTCCTCCTTCTCTACCAGCCCTGTAGGCTATCCTTCTTCTCTAATAGCCCTGTGGGGGGGTTACCTGAGTCAACCTGGCATACCTTCCCTATGGGCCACCTGTCAACAACCTACCGACAACCTCTCCCTCTTTCTCTCTCTCTCTCCACCTCTCTCTCCCCCTCTCTCTCACCTAAGCTCAGCTCAGACAGCGTGAAACAAACAACAACTCTCACCTGTACAGAATTTCAACTCTCCCTTCAGCTTTTGAAAAGTGACACAGATCTGGTTGTTTAACACAAATAGACGAGAACATGTTTTATCCCTATTTTCCGATCTAAATCAAAAGTATAACCTCAAATGGAATGAGCCTGTGTGTGTGTGTTTGTTTGTTTGTTTGTTTGTTTGTTTGTGTGTGTGTGTGTGTGTGTGTGTGTGTGTGTGTGTGTGTGTGTGTGTGTGTGTGTGTGTGTGTGTGTGTGTGTGTGTGTGTGTGTGTGTGTGTGTGTGTGTGTGTGTGTGTGTGTGTGTGTGTGTGTGTGTGTGTGTGTGTGTGTGTGTGTGTGTGTGGATGACTGTAATTGAGATGAACATTCGGACAGGAAAAAATAAATACAAAATTACTCCTCTATTTTGCTCCTGACCGCATTCAAACTTTAAAACGTGCAGAGCGGTCTGCAACAGTGTGCTTATATACCGCTTTTGGATACCATTTATATACTGAACAAAAATATAAACGCAACATGCAACAATTTCAAAGAATTTACTGAGTTACAGTTCATATAAGAAAATGTGTCATTTTAAATAAATTCATTAGGTCCTAATGAATTTGTTGTACACATATATCTTTTAAAAAGTTAGATCCAAAGCATCCCAAACATGCACAATGGGTGACTATGCAGGCCATGGAAGAACTGGGACATGTTCAGCTTCCAGGAATTGTGTACTATAGCTCATGACTGCCCATAACATAACCCCACCGCCATCATGGGGCACTCTGTTCACAACATTGACATCAGCAAACCGATGTCCCACACAACGCAAATCAAGTGGTCTGCGGTTGTGAGGCCAGTTGGACGTATTGCCAAATTCTCTAAAATGTAGTTGGAGGTGGTTTATGGTAGATAAATGATCATAACATTTTCTGGCAACAGCTCTGGTGGACATTCCTGCGAATTGCGTGCTCCCTCAAAACTTGAGACATCTGTGGCATTGTGTTGTGTGACAAAACTACACATTTTAGATTGGCCTTTTATTGTCCCCAGCACAAGGTGCACTTGTGTAATGATTATGCTGTTTAATTAGCTTCTTGATATGCCACACCTGTCAGGTGGATGGATTATCTTGGCTAAGGAGAAATACTCACTAACAGGGATGTGAACAAATTTGTGGCAAATCTTTTTTTATAAAAAATATTTTGGTGCATTTGGAACAATTCTGGGATCTTTTATTTCAGCTCATGAAACATGGGACCAACACTTTACATGTTAAGTTTATATTTTTGTTCAATGTACTTTTTGAACAAGCTCCATAGGCTTGAATGGGAAAAACGTGGATTTGCCACTACTCTTGTACCATTAAAGCCTACAAACATCAAACCAACTTAGACATGTACAAACTGACTCAACTTACACTCCTTGTCAAATGATTGTTGATGCTATTTATACTTTTTGAACTATATGATCATAAAAGCTCCATGGACTTCAAAGGCAACATTTGGAATGCAGGCTTCAACATTTAAAACTAAAATCACTGCCACAAAACTTTCAGAATGTTCCAACTAACAAAGTTTTGAGAGCTTAAAATATATCATATGGTATGATGCTATAGTACTCATTATAGGCTAATATACTAACCTATTACACTAACTCCACAACTACAAACCACCCCAAAATAGCAATGACAACCCTATTACTACTATTACTAATACTACCATTACAACTGCCATCCATTACACTACAACTACTTCAGCAAAAATACAAAAAAACAACTACTAGCTACTCTGTGGACCAGAGCTAGTGCAGACCAGAGCTAGTTTGTGTGTACCAAAGCTAGGCCACAGCTAGCTCACTACTAGCTTCACCCTGGACCACAGCTCTGGTCAGGCTTTTGTCCACACTAACTGGCTCTGGTCCAGGGTGTAGCTAGTAGCTATCTAGCTCTGGTCCTCACTAGCATTAGCTTAGCTCTGGCCCACACTAACTAGCTCTGGTCCAGGTGTAGCTAGTAGCTAGCTAGCTCTGATCTGCACTAGCGTTGGTCTAGGTCTGAGCTGCACTACCTAGCTCTTTCCCAGCTGTCGTCCAGGTTGTAGCTAGTAGCGAGCTAGCTCTGGTCCGCATTAGCATTGGTCTAGCTCTGGTCCACACTAACTAGCTCTGATCTGGGGCATACCTAGTTGCTAGCTCTGGTCCGCACTAACTCTGGTCCAGCTCTAATCCAGGGCATAGCTAGTGGCTAGCTAGCTCTAGTCTGCACTAGCTGTAGTATAGCTCTGGTCCATACTAGCTCTGTTCCAGGGCGTAGCTAGTACCTAGCTAGTTCTGGTCCACACTAGCTCTGGTCCGCACTAACTAGCTCTGGTCCAGGGCGTAGCTAGCAGTTCTGCTTGCATAAGCTTTTTTTTTTGTTAGGATAAATCAAGTCTGACATTTTAAAGTGGAAATTATAACTTTAGAAGCCTTTTTAAATGTTGAATGTGGAGAGAGGGGAGAAAGAGGTCAGAGCACAGGGTAGGGCAGTGGAGCAGAACTGTGACTACAATTTGATAGGAAAACTGTCTGCGACAACAGAGTGATCAAATTGAGATAGTACATCTGTGTACCAGTCGTCTTTGTCCCATTAAGGACCGCAGATGTCTGTATTATCAAGACCTGCTTCTTAATCCACTACTACCATTAACATGGGCCCAACCATTTACCCATAGGAGGAGAAAGGGAGAGGTGGAAAGGAATGACAGGTGTGGTTGAGAGATTACTGGTATAAAGGGAATCTCTCCCTGTCTTTGGAGAAATGTAGGACAACTAGTGGGTTTAAGTGAAGTACTGTTCAAATATAACTAAACTGACTGAGAAGACACAGAGGAGAGTTGATGGTTGATGCCTATGGTGTTTTAACACTGTGTGAGACCGGAGAGCAGCCAAAGGAAGTAAACAAGGTCAATAATGCCTCTCTCACTTACACTTTTAGAAACAAAAAAAAGGTGCAATCTAAAACCTAAAAAGAGTTGTCCCCTTTTTGGGTCCATGTAGCATGACTTTGGGTCTCATGTAGAACCCTTTCCACAGAGAGTTCTAGGACAGTCGAATAACCCTTTTGGAACCCTTATTTCTAAGAGTGTATGAGTCGCCCAGCAAACTCACACCGATCTCGCTCCACACGCACACAATTGTGTGTCCCACTGTTTGTGTTTGCCTTAATATACAAACAAAGCACACACAGAGCGAGAACACAAACACACCTGTTTACATGCACACACACGTACACACACACACACACACACACACACACACACACACACACACACACACACACACACACACACACACACACACACACACACACAATTACTCATACACTGAGGTACACATGCATTTCCACACACATTCAAACGCACACCTACTTACATGAACACACATGCATGCCCTCTAGTACACATACATTGCACACCCAAGCATTCAGTGGATCACACAACAACACTTCAGGCCACATGATTATATTCTCACACAACACAACAAAACAGGAGAACAACACCATAGCAACGCATTTTGGGATGTACTGTATGTGCTGTTGAAAACATTGACATAATGCATTATAAAGAGAAATCTTCCAGTAACTGGTTTGAAGAGAAAGTTCATGAACTTCCAGTTTTCTGGCTCTGGGTCTGTGGCAGGGTGTGTTCTCATTATGGGTATACAGTTAGATGGCACTTGGTGGGTCCTCCCCCCTCGCGCTCTCGTTCTCTCGTTCTCTCTCTCTCTCTCTCTCTCTCTCTCTCTCTCTCTCTCTCTCTTTCACTTAACATTTCGCTTGCTCTCTCTCTCTCTCTTAAATATCACTCTCCATCTCTTTCTTTCTGTCTCTCAATCTCTCTCCCCTTTTCACTCTCTCCATCTCTATCTCTCTCTTTCTGTCTGCATTCTCAGGCAGTGTTCCCAGTTCAAACCCTCACACTGCAGCACTGTCACACACACTCCACCGGTGGTTGCCATGGAGAAATAGTCCCCCTGGTCTCCAAGGTACCCAAGTCGTCTATTGTCTTTGGCTTCTTTATTTAGATGAAAACATGATTTGTTGCATTCGTCGTTCCTCCTTTCCAGGAGTTGTGTCTCTGTCAGTTGTGCGCTTTCTGATGTTTTGTAGTAATTAATTTGACTGTCTGTGGTTGTCGGGAGCCCCAGGAGGAGGGAGGCTTTATGAAAGTTTCTCCCCATTGTCGAGGATCTCGCCAGGTCTTATAATTGCCTTCTATTACCAGGGCTGTGTGTCACAGCCGCCTGTCACTCACCCGGTATAGTTGTGAACTATCAGCCGAGAGAATGGAGGAAAGTTGAGGGTTTTGACTGCTTCTAGCTGGGGTTTGACAGAGAGAGGATATAGATATATACTATATATACAAAAGTATGTAGACACCCCTTAAAATGAGTGGATTCGACTATTTCCGCCACACCCGTTGCTGACAGGTGTATACAATACGAGTACACAGCCATCCAATCTCCATAGACAAACCTTGGCAGTAGAATGGCTTTCAACGTGGCACCGTCATAGAATGTCAATTCATCAATTTTCTGCCCTATTAGAGCTGCCCCGGTCCACTGTAAGGGCTGTTATTGTGAAGTGGAAACCTCTAGGAGCAACAACGGCTCAGCCACGAAGTGGTAGACCACACAAGGTAACAGAACGGGACCACTGAGTGCTGAAACCGTCTGTCCTCGGTCGCAACACTCACTACAGAGTTCCTCTGGAAGCAACGTCAGCACAAGAACTGTCCGTCGGGAGCTTCATGAAATGGGTTTTCATAGCCTATTACACAAGCCTAAGATCACCATGTGCAATGCCAAGCATCGGCTGGAGAGGTGTTAAGCTCGCCGGCATTGGACACTGGAGCAGTGGAAACGGATTCTCTGGAGTGATGAATCATGCTTCACCATCTTGCAGTCCAACAGATGAATATGGGTTTGGCGGATGCCAGTAGAACGCTACCTGCCCAATGCATAGTGCCAATTGTAAAGGTTGGTGGAGGAGGAATAATGGTCTAAGGGGCTACACCCCTTAGTTCCAGTGAAGGGAAATCTTAATGTTACAGCATACAATGACATTCGAGACGATTGTGTGGTTCCAACTTTGTGGCAACAAATTCTTATTTTCAATGACGGCCTAGGTACAGTGCCTTGTTCAGGGGCAGAACCACAGATTTGTACCTTGTCAGCTCGGGGATTTGAACTTGCAACCTTTCGGTTACTAGCCCAACGCTCTAACCTCTAGGCTACCCTGCCGCCCCCAATGCCCCTGTGCCCAAAGCGAGGTCCATACAGAAATGGTTTGTCAAAATTATTGTGGAAGAACTTGAACGGCATGCACAGAGCCCTGACCTCAACCTCATCAAACGCCTTCGGGATGACTGCAAGCCAGGCCTAATCGCCCAACAGCAGTGCCCGACCTCACTAATGCTCTTGTGGCTGTATGGAAGCAAGTCCCCGCAGCAATGTTCCAACGTCCAGTGGAAAGCCTTCCCAGAAGAGTGGAGGCTATTATAGCAGCAAAGGGGGGACCAGCTCCATATTAATGCCCATGATTTTGGAATAACGTGTTCGGCGAGCAGGTGTCCACATCATTTTGGTCATGTAGTGTATTTATGTGTGGGTTTCAAATTCACACCTGCGGTTTGGGGCCATTTCACTATGCAAAGTTTCTCCCGTTATGTGGATGGCGGTGTGGATTTCACCTGTGGTGTTAGCCAGCTGTGGAGCCACCTGGTTGTAAATGGAAAATGAAGGGCTGTCATGTGAGCCTCAGGTATAAAAAAAATGTACTAAGAAGAAAAATGCCCAGAATAAAAAATAAATGACCATAGGGCTCAGGGTTAGCAGGCAGAGAGACCAGGGAAAACCTTTGACCCTATTGGTTTGTTCATTTGCATGTTTTCCAGCTCTGAAACACAGCTGTCATGATCAGGCGTGTCTCTGTGGCTATTATGGTCCCACAGCACACACAACAGGAAGTGACATCACATCCTGTGCTCCGTGATATCACAGGGCTGAGCCTGAGAGAGAGAAAGAGTAAAAGAGAGAAAGAGTAGGGTGTTGCTGACGGGGTGGAAAGAGGAAGTTGTCTATCTCTCCTGCATACAGTCAGCCTACTAGTGGAGCATGTGGTTCAGTTTAAGACCAGACAGGCAAATAAACAAATCTCCTGAAAGACACTTATCTACTTAACCACAGGGGCTTTGGAGCCGCCCTGTTTCCAGCTCGGCCAGCTTGTGATATTACCGTTACTACTGCGTACTTAACCAACAGTTGTTAATTGAACCAGTAAAGAGACTATCAGATAGAGTTAAGAGATAGCTGACGCAAGCAGTCACAGTTTCAGATTTCAACTTTCCTTTCCTTTTTCAGTTGTAGTCTGGACACGTGTCATCTCGCTATGTCTTAAGTCACAACTCTGTAATACCATTCATGCTGTAACTGTTTGCATTCACCTTCGGGGTGTGTATGACGATAAGAACACTGACAGTGTACCAGCAAGCCAGGAGTTTACGATAGTATTGGTGGGTGAGACAGACAGCCTTTGGGCGAAAGCATGTACTGTATGTCTACCTTCTTTGTTAATGGCTTGACAACGACAAACACAGATAAAGAAATAGGGCTAATATGAATAAAGACGTGTAATTGTCTGTCTTGGCATTTATGGCGGTGAGACATTAATGAACCGACCTGATCACCAACTTGTGAGACAATGTACCTTGAAATGAATGAGCACACATAACAGAAACACACACACATACACATATACACACACACACACACACACACACACACAGAAAACCCCACAACCTATCACTGTCCCACGCATACATATTTCTCAATATGATATACCTCTGTGTGTGTTGTGAGATCACAGGAGCATTTGTGTTAGGAAACAGTGACGAGGTGTTGCATTGTCATTGTGGCAGGGTGAGAGAAGAGGCAGATTTAGAGTTAGGGTGAGGTACAGCAGACAGAGAGCTGTAGCATGTGCAGGCTTGCTCCATTAAAGAGGGGGTTAAACGCTCAACAGAGTGGGCGCAGGTAAACATTCCGTAACCTGTTTTTTTCCCCCTCTCTCTGTTTCGCTCACTCTAGTTTTCTCATGTTGTTCTCTGTACAGTACAGTCATATCTTCACAACTTAATCTCTCCATCTCTCTCTCTCCACCCAGACTGGGCCTGTGCCTCACCCCCTCCCGACTACACTAATTTACACTAAAAGCATTTGATGTTGCTGGAAAATCTTTACCCCTTAAGTATGCCCCTGAGGTTCAAATGCACACTTCTGACATCACACACTGTTTCATCACTGATTGTGCAATGACGACTGTGGTGTTGATCGCTTCATTTGAGCTACATTTGTTGGCTCAAACTGCTCTCAAAACTGAGTCGGAATGACTTTTGAATGTTTAAAATGGGGAACTAGAGGAAATGAGTCAGCAGAGAAATTAACCAGACTGTGGTGGTAGACACTGATCCCAGTTAGTGTTTAGGTCATCATGGGAAAAGGTTTGGATGGCTTGTCCACTGCTGGTTTATTTTTCCTGCTAAACTGCAGGTCATCTATAATAGGCCTAAAACAGCCTGAAACAGCCTGACATGACCATGTCCGTCCACAGTAGTAAGGCCAGGGGAAACCCGAGGGGGAGAGGGGGGGGGAGAGTGAAGCGGAAAAAGAGAGAGAGGGGGGGGGGGGGAGCTCTGGAGCAGGTCCAGGGGAACTCCAGTCCTCCAGTCTGTTACCCAACATGCTCTCTGATCTCTCCAGAGGGCCTGGGAGAATGGAGTCACTCCGCTGGTCAGAGAATAGGAGGTAGAGGCACGGTCAGTACTGACACACACACACACACTACCCCCACCCTGTCACACACACACACACACCCCCTACCCTGTCACACACACAGCATGCAGTGGTCGTGTCACCATAGTAACACAGTGGCCCTAGCCCAAAGACGTGATCCTGTGCGTTGCTCTCCCGTGGAGCTCAGCGCGGAGTGGAGCAGAGCAGGGTGGAGTGATAGGGAATGTTTATCAGAAGCCATTGGCTCATTTTCTCCTCAGACAATGAGACGGAATCTGCTTTCTGCAGAGCCTCACCACATCAATAGCCTGTTGTGCTATCTAAAGACAGCAGCGGGGACAGCGAGACAGAAGGAGACAGAGAGAGGGAAGGATGGCAGGGTAGAGGGAGAGCGAGACAGAGACAGAGCGAGGGGGAGGCAGAGAGTGGGAAGGATGGCAGGGTAGAGGGAGAGCGAGGGGGAGGCAGAGAGAGGGGGGAAACAGAAAGAGAGATGGAAAAAGACAGGTGAACAGAGAGAGACAGAAAGAGACGTTAATACTTTACTTGACACCCAGCATCAAAACACGTTATGACACGGCCATAATCATGTCATTATATGTCATATCAGCTGACAAGACTTGTCATTACACTGTCATGACACATATATTTAGACCAGTTGTGACATATATTGCGTTATTTTATGTCTGGTTTACATCTACATAAGAGTGTAAAAACCCACAAAACCTACCACGATAGTTATTTTATGGTGGTTATGACACCTACATAAGAGTGTAAAAACCCACAAAACCTACCACGATAGTTATTTTATGGTGACTATGACACCTACATAAGAGTGTAAAAACCCACAAAACCTACGATAGTTATTTTATGGTGGTTATGACACCTACATAAGTAAGTCAAAACCCTACATATCAACAGTTTAATTGACCATATTCAATTATCATTGTAATTGCGCACACATGGATGTCAGACATGCACCTACCCCAATGCTCTCTTGCTGATGACTGGGATAAATTCAGGAGCAGATTTCAGGAGCAGGACAAGACACCCTCTTTTTGACTGATATAAGGGCATGTACATGAGAGTCTTATCTGGCTTATTTGATGGTCATAAAGCTTCATGACAGTGTCATAAAGTGCATTTTCTTAGTCCAAGTGAAGTGTCACAGGATGGCCATAACACCACATATATAATATGTACTTAATATATATATTTTTGCAAAATTTTAAAAAAATTGAGGGGGGCTACTTTTTTTTGTTGCTGCATCTTGTGCCCCAAGGGGCCTGGGCCCGTATAACAACAAAGACACTACAGACAAAAAGACTTTGCAATTTACATACATTTTAAAACATTAACATGTGGTGTGTTTGTGCATCTATCAGTTACATGTACATAACAATACATACACACAACAAGTAGGTCACATGGGGTGAGGCGTTGTATTGTGAGGTGGTTAATTGTTTTTTGAAACCAGGTTTGCTGTTCACTCATTAAGATGGAAGGGAGTTCCATGCACTCCTGGCTCTGTATAATACTTTACATTTCCTGAATTTGTTCTGGACCTGGGGACTGGGAAAAGACCCCTGGTGGCATGTCTGGTGGGGTAAGTGTATGTGTCAGTGCTGTGTGTAAGTTGACGATGCAAACCATTTGGAATTTTCAACACATGAATGTGTCTTATAAAAACAAGAAGTGACCGCGTCAGTCTTTCCTCAACTCTTAGCCAAGAGAGACTGGCATGCAAAGTATTAATATCAGCCCTCTTGTAACGGTTTTCTAGGTGTGGTGAAGGAGAGTCGGACCAAAACGCAGCGTGTAGATTGCGATCCATGTTTAATCAAACAAACGTAAACACTACAAAACAATAAACGTAACGAAAACCGAAACAGCCTATACTTGTTAACTAACACAGCGACAGGAACAAAGACACTAAGGACAATCACCCACGACAAACTCAAAGAATATGGCTGCCTAAATATGGTTCCCAATCAGAGACAACGATAAACACCTGCCTCTGATTGAGAACCACTCCAGACAGCCATAGACTTTGCTAGATAACCCCACTAGCTACAATCCCAATACATACACACCAAAACCCCAAGACAAAACACACCACAATACAAAAACCCCATGCCACACCCTGGCCTGACCCAATACATGAAGAAAAACACAAAATACTTAGACCAGGGCGTGACACCTCTGATTACAATGAGCAAAGACGTGCCACTCTGTTCTGGACCAGCTGCAAGCTTAACTAGGTCTTTCTTTGCAGAACTTGACAATAATCAAGTTAAGATAAAACTAGAGCCTGCAGGACTTGCATTGTTGAGTGTAGTGTCGAAAAAAAAGCGGAGATGATCTTTATTACTGACGGACCTCTCTCCGTCGTTACAACCTTCAGAGGGTATTCAGATCCCTTGACTTTTTCCACATTTTGTTACGTTACAGCCTTATTCTAAAATGGATTAAATTAAGAAAAAAACCTCAGCAATCTACACACAATTCCCCATAATGACAAAGCGAAAACAAGTTTTTATAATTTTGTGGAGAAAAAAAAAGAAACACCGTATTTACATAACTATTCAGATCCTTTGCTATGAGACTTGAAATTGAGCTCAGGTGCATCCTGTTTCCATTTATCATCATTGAGGTGTTTCTACAACTTGATTGGAGTCTACTTGTTGTAAATTCAATTGATTGGACATGATTTGGAAAGGCACACAACTGTCTATATGAGTTCCCACAGTTGACAGTGCATGTCAGATCAAAAACCAAGCCATGAGGTCGAAGGAATTGTCTGAAGAGCTCCGAAACAGAATTAGGTCGAGGCACAGATCTGGGGAAAGGTACCAAAACATGTCTGCAGCATTGAAAATCCACAAGAACACGGTGGCCTCCATCATTCTTAAATGGAGGAAGTTTGGAACCACCAAGACACTTCCTAGAGCAGGCCGCCCGGCCAAATTGAGCATTCGAGGGAGAATGGTCTTGGTCAGGGAGGTGGCCAAGAACCTGATAGTCACAGAGCTCTAGAGTTCCTCTGTGGAGATGAGAGAAACTTCCAGAAGAACCACCATCTCTGTAGCACTCCACCAATCAGTCCTTTTTGGTGGAGTGGCCAGACGAAGAGTGGCCAGACAGAAGCCACTCCTCAGTAAGAATCTGGTCTGATGAAACCAAGATTGAAGGCTTTGGCCTGAATGCCAAGAGACACGTCTGGAGAAAACCTGTCACCATCCCTACTGTGAAGCACGGTGGTGCCAGCATCATGCTGTGGGGATGTTTTCCAGCATCAGGGACTGGGAGACTAGTCAGGATCAAGGGAAAGATGAACGGAGCAAAGTACACAGAGATCCTTGATGAAAGCCTGCTCCAGAGAGCTCAGGACCTCAGACTGGGGTGAAGGTTCACCTTCCAACTGGATAACTACCCTGAGCACACAGCCAAGACAACGCAGGAGTGGCTTCGGGACAAATCTCTGAATGTCCTTGAGTGGCCCAGCCAGAGCCCAAACTTGAACCCGATCGAACATCTCTAAGGAGACTTGAAAATAGCTGTGCAGCGATGCTCCCCATCCAACCTGACAGAGCTTGAGAGGAACTGCAGAGAAGAATGGGAGAAACTCCCAATATACAGGTGTGCCACGCTTGTAGCGTCATACCCAAGAAGACTCGATGCTGTAATCGCTGCCAACGGTGCTTCAGCAAAGTACAGGGTCTGAATAGTTATGTAGATGTGATATTTCAGTTGTTTTTTATATAAATTTGCATAAATTCTAAAAAAAATGTTTTTGCTCTGTCATTGTGGAGTATTGTGTGTAGATTGACAAGGGAAAAACAATTTAATACATTTTAGATCAAGGCTGTAAAGTCATGGGGTCTGAATACTTTCCCGACGGCACTGTATATGTTTTACCCATGACAGTTTGAAATCTAAGGTAGCACCATGTAATTTAGTCTCCTCAACTTGTTCAACAGCCACATTCATTGCCAGATTCAGCTGAGGTCAAGAATTTAGGGAATGATTTGTACCAAATACAATGCTCTTAGTTTTAGAGATGTTCAGGACCAGTTTATTACTGGCCACCCATTCTAAAACTGACTGCAACTCTATGTTTAGGGTGTCAGTGACTTCATTAGCTGTGGTTGCTGATGCGTATATGGTTGAATTATCAGCATACATGGACACACATGCTTTGTTTAATGCATACGTTTTCTCAATAACAGGTTATTGTCAATTATATCAGAGGCTGCACAGAAACCTCCCACAATCTTCTTATTATCAATTTCTTTCAACCAATCATCAGCCATTTGTGTCATTGCGGTACATGTTGAGGGCCCTTTTCTATAAGCATGCTGAAAGTCTGTTGTTAATTTGTTTACCGAGAAGTAGCATTGTATTTGGTCAAAGACACATTTTTCCAACAGTTTGCTAAGAGTTGGCAGCAAGCTGATAGATCTGCTGTTAGAACCAGTAAAGGCTGCTTTCCCACTCTTGGGTAGCAGAAAGACTTTGGCTTTCATCCAGGCCTGAGGACAAAGACTCTTCTCTAGGCTCAGATTAAAGATATGACAAATAGGAGCGGCTGTAGAGTCAGCTACCATCCTCACTGGCTTTCCATCTAAATTGTCAATGCCAGACGGTTTGTCATTATTGATCGTTAACAATATCTTTTCCACCTCTTCCAGCTTTACAAAATTCTATCTTACAATTATTTTCTTTCATTTTTCGTTTTTTTATACATGAGTACGATGTCTCGCTGTTCGTTGTTGGCATTTCCTGCCTAAGTCTGACCACTTTGGCAATGAAGTAATGATTAAAATAATTGGCAACATCAAATGATTTTTGTGATGAATAAGCCATCTGATTTGACGAAAGATGGAGTTGAATTTGTCTTTCTGCCCATCATTTCATTTATATTATTTTCCATCATTCTTTATATCATCGATTTTGGCTTCATAATACAGTTTCTTCTTCTTTTTGTTGAGTTTAGTCACATCATTTCTCAATTTGCAGTAAGTCAGCCAGTCAGATGTGCAGCCAGACCTACAGGCCACTCTTTTTGCCCCATCTCTTTTAACCATACAGTTTTTCAATTCCTCATTTAACATTTGCATGTTTAAGTTTCTTAACAGGTGCACGTTTATCAATAATTGGAAGAAACAATTTCATAAATACATCAAGTGCAGCGTCTGGATGCTCCTCATGAATCACATCACACCAACAAATATTTTTAACATCCTCCACATAAGAGTCACAGCAAAATATTTTATATGATCTCTTATACACAGGCCGTGCTTTAAGAATTATGGCTATTCTGGATATAGCCACTATATTGTGATCACTGCATCCAATGGGTACGGATACAGCTTTAGAACAAAGTTCTACAGCATTAGTACAAATGTGATCAATACATGTGGATGATCTTCTTCCTGTAGTGTTTGTAAACACCCTGGTAAATTGATTAATAATCTGAACCAGATTACAGGCTAAAGTGAAAACCTTCCTCTTGAGGGGACAGCTTCATGAAAACCAGTCAATTTTCAGGTCCCCAAGAAAGTGTGTGTGTGTGGCCCAGGCAGCGTAGATAAAGGTTCATTATAGAATCAAAAATTGTTATATTGTCTGCTTCATATGCTGTATGGAACCCCTAAAAGTTCTATATAGAACCCTTGTATATGGTTTTTTGATCAGAACCCTAGAGGTTAATCTATACTGAACCAAAATGGTTCCATATAGAACACTGCATGGTGCCATTTATGAACATCACACCTGCGGGACAGGGACAAGATGGCAACAACAACTGCCCGAGTTACACCAGGAACGCACAATCCCTACATCAGGGCTCAGACTGTCTGCAATAGGCTAAGAGAGGCTGGACTGAGGGCTCGTAAGCCTGTTGTAAGGCAGGTCTTCACCAGACATCACCGGCAACAACGTCGCATATGGGCACAAACCCACCGTCGCTGGACCAGACAGGACTGGCAAAAAGTGCTCTTCACTGACTAGTTGCGGTTTTGTCTCACCAGGGGTGATGGTCGGATTTGCGTTTATCGTTGAAGGAATGAGCGTTACACCGAGGCCTGTACTCTGGAGCGGGATCAATTTGGAGGTAGAGGGTCCGTCATGGTCTGGGGCGGTGTGTCACAGCATCATCGGACAGAGCTTGTTGTCACTGCAGGCAATCTCAACTCTGTGCGTTACAGGGAAGACATCCTCCTCCCTCATGTGGGACCCTTCCTACAGGCTCATCCTGACATGACCCTCCAGCATTACAATGCCACCAGCCATTCTGTGTGTGATTTCCTGCAAGACAGGAATGTCAGTGTTCTGCAATGGCCAGCGAAAAGAGCCCAGATATCAATCCCATTGAGCACATCTGGGACCTGTTGGATCGAAGGGTGAGGGCTCAGGCCATTCCCCCCAGAAATGTTTGGGAACTTGCAGGTGCCTTGGTGGAAGAGTGGGGTAACATCTCACAGCAATAACTGGCAAATATGGGGCAGTCCATCGGGAGGAGATGCACTGCAGTACTTAATGCAGCTGGTGGCCACACCAGATACTGACTGTTACTTTTGATTTTGACCCCCCCCCCTTTGTTCAGGGACACATTATTCACATGTCTGTGGAACTTGTTCAGTTTATGTCTCAGTTGTTGAATCTTGTTATGTTCATACAAATATTTACACATGTTAAGTTGCTGAACATAAACACAGTTAACAGTGAGAGGGCATTTCTTTTTTTGCTGAGTTTATATTAATAATGATTACAGCATTTTGGGGATAAGAGCTTGCAAGAAAGGACTTTCACTGTACTTGTGCACGTGACATTTAAACACTTGAAACTTGGTGGCCAGGGAGGCATCTCTTTGTTTGAATTTTGGCCCACCGAAATGTTGGCTGAATTCTTTACCATACAATACAACTTTGTCCATTAGTTACAGCGGGGGGGTTTGAACCAAATTGTCAGATCAATTCCGCCCATTTTTTGCAGCGATCGGCCCGGGATTTGAAACGGACACCTTTTGGCCACAGATACAACTCCTTAGTCGCTGGGCTACCTTCCGCCAGTACAATATGGGTTGTTGCTTGACTGGTTCCAGGGTAGAAGAAAAAAGGAACAAAAACATGAGTTAATCTTCAGAAATAAGCATCTTCAGAAATAAGTTAATTAATGCCAACATGAAGACAAAATGCTATGCAGACATTTTTTTTTTTTTTTACCTTTTATTTAAATAGGCAAGTCAGTTAAGAACAAATTCTTATTTTCAATGACTGCCTAGGAACAGCAGGTTAACTGCCTTGTTCAGTGGCAGGATGACAGATTTTTACCTTGTCAGCTCGGGGATTCGATCTTGCAACCTTTACGGTTATTAAGTCCAACGCTCTAACCAATAGGCTAACTGCCGACATGAAATGATTATGATGTAGAAGAACAACTTATGTGCAATTGTTGTCAGCAGCAGCCGAAAGAGAGATCCTCTGCCTCTGATATTTCTGGGTTACTGCCAGACTGAGCAAAACATAGATAATTTCTTTAAAGTCATGTAATGATTAGCTAGGCTAGTGACTCACCAAGACTTATTATACATAATTTATTATAAATAATTTATACATGCCTCCTCTCAGTCAGAAACAGTCTTCTAACCGTTTCATGGAACATAATTTAGTCAACTCAATTGGCTCCACACTGAACTGCTAAAATAAAAGTAAAGATTTGCTAATGGCCAATGTCAGGCTGAGCCTGTAGCTCCATTTGACATATCCCATAATAAAACATCATCTTTATTTGAAAGAATTAGCTGGCTAGCTTGTGAAGTGTCGAATTAAAGAAGCCTAGCCTTTTCTGTTTCGTTTCAACTTTATTTATCTAGTCAATAGATTATCATATGACTTTGGTTTCATATATTTGAATTAAATAATCAACTTTGCTGATACGTTGAAAAATAACACGCTTATTGGTAGGCTACTTGCAGGTTGGTTCAACCACCGTCCTCTTGCATGTTCATGCTGGAATGGCAGTTGGTTTTTTAATTGAAATGACAGTTCCACATTTTTAATTGACCAAAAGGTTCTATAATGGAACACCTCTTTAATCTACTGTTATTTTTTTAAACACATTATTTCCTATTGCTCATAGCGAGCATTTAGTTTGCAAAAGCACAGGTTTGTATGAACCTTGCTGTTTGCCTCTCAGACCTCTGCAACCTTGTTTCAAAATATGAACGTGATCTTTCCCCTGCCAGAGAGAGCTAACGGTGTCTGACGTCAGCTAGTTATTCTTCTGACCAGGTGAAATCACGCAGCTACATCATTAATGTGAATATAAATGTCAAATCCAAAATCAAAACACCTGAAACAAATTGAAAATGAATGTTAGAGTTTGATGTGACTGGGTTAGCTTTTGTTAGCTGTTGTTTTCTAAAATCCCCATTACACTCAGGTAGGGATAGAACCCTGATTGTTCTTTGCATTCACTGGGTATATACACTCAGTGGCCAATTTATTAGGTACACACATATAGTACTGTGTCAGACCCCCCTTTGACTCCAGAACAGCCTGAAATCTTCGAGGCATGGATTCTTCAAGGTGTGGCATTCAAAAGTGTCTCAGTTGGTATCAAGGGACCACCACCACCAGTCTGTACCGTTGACACCAGGCAGGATGGGCCATGGACTCAGACTGCTTACGCCAAATCCTGACTCTGCCGTCGACATGCTGCAACAGGAACCAGGATTTGTCGGGCCAGGAGATGTTTTTCCACTCCTCAATTGTCCAGTGTTGGTGATCACACGCCCACTGGAGCCTCTGCTGTCGTCTGCTGCAATAGCCCATCCATAACAAGGACCCATGAGTTGTGCATTCTGAGATGCTGTTCTCCACACCACTGTTGTACTACACCGTTATTTGCCTGTTTGTGGCCCGCCTGTTAGCTTGCACGATTCTTGCCATTCTCCTTCAATCTCTCTCATCAATGAGCTGTTTTCGCCCACATGATTGCCACTGACTGGATGTATTTTGTTTGTCTCACCATTCTCTGTAAACCCTCGACACTTTCATATGTGAAAAGCCCAGGTGGCTGGCCGTTTCTGAGTACTGGAACCGGCGCGCCTGGCACTGACAATCATATCATGCTCAAAGTCGCTTAGATCACTTGTTTTGCCCATTCTAGCGTTCATTTGAACAGTAACTGAATGCCTCGATGCCTGTCTGCCTGCTTTATATAGCAAGCCACGGCCACAAGACTCACTGTCTGTAGGAACTAACCATTTTTGGGAACGGGGTGATGTACCTAATAAACTGGCCCCTTTTTTTGTGAATAATTCATTAATCTCATCCAAAGAACCAAAAGGTTCTATATAAAACCTCCCCAAAAAATTCTAAGAGTGCAGTATTGGCTCCGGCCTGCTAGACCAGAGTAACCCAGTCTGCCTTTGGCTTCTGTCCAAACCCTTGGGCCCGTATGTATGCTCCCTCAACCCTCCTCTCCTCTCCTCAACCCTCTCCCCTCCTCTCCTCTCTCCTCTCCTCTCTCCCCTCCTCTCCTTCTGATACAGAGCATCTGGTCACAGAATCCACACAACACAAAGAGACAGATAAGAGATGGTACAGATATGCAGCTATCATTACTGTTGTTTTATACAGACAGTTCAGATTGAACTCTAACAATTATTTGTTTGTTATCACTCACAATCGATCCAGGGCGCTGGAAAGGAAAGAGTTGTCATGTGTACATAGACACAGACAGACACACATGCACATATACACACACATATACACACTCACACACAAACATCCAGCCCTTACACTTACACCCTCCGCTATTACAGAGTCATTCAGCAAAACTGTCAGAGAGGCCCAATCTCACTCATTTCCCCCTATCTAAAGACACACACACACACACACACAGCCATCAGACACAACAACACTGTGGCTTGCATTACTCTTCTCATCACAGGCTAATCGATCCCACTCTCATCTCTCGTTCTCTCTCCCTCTCTCTTATTTCTTACTCTGTAATGACAGTGTTTTTTCAGCCGTGTTATTCGGCGGTGGTGGAAGTGATGTAAGTGCTAGCTGCCGGTGATATGAAATGGGAGAGCTGTGAAAAGAAGAGTCATATTTCCTCCCACTGCTTTGAAGTAGAGGAAGATTGATTGATGTAGTGTTCTGCAGGCCTAAAACGTAATTCACCCCAAAAACATATATGTTGGAGAGGAGAGTGATATCAATTCCTTGATAGCCAATAGCCGATGTTTGAGCTTAAATATTTGACATTTTACATTACAGCAAAATCTTACACATTTTTGATGGAACACGTCCTTTCTTGGGTGAAAAAGGTGTAAGCATGTTTTGAAATGCTTTTAAGTTAACAAAGGCAATGATGACCAAATATTTGAAACAGTGTAATTATCTTGGCCTGTCTCCATTGGACAGATGGACTATGTCAGCGCCACTACAACTACAGTATGTGACTATTTTCTATTCATTCATGTGATCCTTTGGTGACGAGTCAAATAAGCCGACCAAGCCAACTCGTCTGTCGCCAACCTGGATACTCCAACCACTACACCAGGTCAGCTAATTGACTGTGACAGTTTCCCTCTGTCACGCCACCCTTTTAACGTCAACCACACATCCCAGACGAACAACACACTGTAAGTATATCAGCACGTTTAGCTAAAAATAGCGCAGTGTGGTTAAATAAAAACCCATGTGATTGTTGCAGTGTTTATTTTGGGCACCTGGGATCTTGTTATTGGTGTTAACAGGGGTTCAATTTAGCGCTGTGGTCCCTTTCTGAGGAGTGGAAACAGTGACAGGGACCTGTTTTGCCGCTACACGCTTCCTGTGTGCTGTGACTTGTGAGAAAACCGCAAGCCCTGTGAGGCGATGACGCTCGGAAAAAAAAGAACGAGAAAAAAACCCAGAGAGGACAAGTCAGAGGCGTGGAAAAGCAGTTATGAGGAAGTTGACAGTTAATTTGAAAAAAGAAGGGAATAAAAGATACTGTACTACGAATGGACAGTTTCCTTTAGTGTAGACTTTCCCCTTTAAGATAACATGATATAATAGATAGACTAGGGTGAGGGTTAGTCTTGGTATTACTGCTATTAAAAACTCTATTAGCTTTTATAAGCGTGAGCAGTATTTGCTAACACTGTGAGAGGGATCTGGTTAGAGGGTGTGTTTCTGGCAGTCGATGACATTGAAAACCAATTGCCAATTGGATTGAACTGTGCAGATATCCACATTTACAATTCAAAGTGAATTACTGTGTCTTTGAAGCTCCTCTCGTTTCCCCAGGGCTATTGTCTGCAGTGACCTCTGCTAAGTACACAGTACAGAGTAGAGCACACACACACTTCCTACCACCACGTTAAAAGAGACTTTGTCCTTTGTACAGCAGACACAGATGTAGTGTGGCCCTGGTAGATAAAGTACAACAGAGTACAACCGCCTTCAGATCTGCAATATTAACAGTCATCCGTTGCACAAACAGCGTGTTTGTGTGTATGAATGAATTTAGAAGGCACACTAGTGTCAATGTAGCTCATCACTTTAAGATGAGGTTATTTATAAACAGTATCGTGCGCTCTTCATTCCTCCACAGGACGAGGAAGGGTTTGATAACGAGTAAGCCATCTTATATTTTATTCTTAGTTTATTTGTGTAAATTACCCCCAAAGAAGACATGAAAAGAGTCATTTTTATGGTCTATATGGTGGGAGTCATAAGACTGTGCAGCCATAGCGACCTTTTGGTTACTGGCTCAAGACACTTCGTTACCTACGTGTGTGTGTGTGTGTGTGTGTGTGTGTGCGTGCGTGCGTGCGTATGTGGTGACAGTGACAAACAGTGAGGCAAAGACAGATTTATTGTGTACATTTTTTCTCTGAAAACGGCAGTGAAAGTCATGAATCATCTCTGCTGCATAAGGCCACTGTACCACAGGAAGTACCTATGGAACACAATCAACCAGACATACCATACTGCACGGCATCTCATATACACTCTCACACACGCGCTTTGCGGAAGGTACTATGCTGCCTGCAGACCCCCCATGCACTCACACTAATCGAGATACATGGAGATTCCTTGCCAGTCTATCTGGCGGAGAAACTGTGAAGCCTACTGCCTGTTTCTGGTTTTGAGTATTTTATTAAAGAATGTGATACAAGGTGTCTGTTTGCTGATTTGTATTAAATCATGTAGCTGTTCTTTAGGCTACTACCTAAAATAAATGTGTTCATATGGGCAAAATATTATATTACATGTTTGTTGTCATTAAATGTCCTGAACTCTGTTCATCATATATGCATTCACACTTTAAACATATCTACATGTGCATACTACCTCAATCAGCATGACTAACCAGTGTCTGTATATAGCCTCGCTACTTTTATAGCCTCACTACTGTATATAGCCTGTCTTTTTACTGTTGTTTTATGTCTTTACCTACCTATTGTTCACCTAACACCTTTTTTGCACTATTGGTTAGAGCCTGTAAGTAAGCATTTCACTGTAAGGTCTACTACACCTGTTGTATTCGGCGCACGTGACAAATAAACTTTGATTGGATTTGAACAATAGAAAGGGAAATACAGTCGGGTGTTTTGCGCAATAGCCTATCCTACACAATTGCGCACAGTAGCCTAGACTCTGTGTCCAATCCACACACAAAAAACAACAACATATGAAACCATTAACTCATTGCCTTGATGCTTTCTCCGTTAAATCTTCTATACCCTTCTGTAAATCATTCTGATAATAGCAGAAAATCAACATAAATGTAGAGGTATTAGATTGGCTCCAACGGGGAACTGTTTTCACTGGCGCAATGTATTGCGTGCCATGTCACGAAAGCTGTTTGTCACTTGACTGTCATTCAGAAAAAAATGTTTCCTGGATCAGCTGATGATGGTCGCTAGTATCCCTAGGCCTGACTAAACAGCTGGATACCAAATGCGCGTCCAACAAGTAGGCCTGTTAGCCTAATTTATGCATATTGAAGTTCCACACAAGTTACATGACTCTTTCAGATTTCTGTGCCCATGAAAACCGTTTCGACATTGTATCCTAAAATATCAATAATTCGCCTAAACATGAGTCATAAAGTGCTGAAAATGAATCGCCATCAACTCATGTGCTGAAAATGAATGGACCTTCACAGAGCCTTGCTATATCCAATGGGAAAGGGGGATACCTAGTCAGTTGTACTGACACATTATGAATCTTTTTTATTTTTAGGATAGGCAAATTATTAATATTTTTGGCTACAGTGTTGAAACAGTTTTCATGGGCACAGTAATCCAAAATGATGTATGCTTTTGCAAAATCGAATGCTCTAACCGAAAGAGCCATGTAAGTTGTGTGGTTTCTTCAATATGCATTAATTAGGCTAATGGGCCTACTTGTTCACTTATTGTTCACTGCCCGGCCAGGCATGATTCCAACACCATTCTCATTGACGGGGCTGTGGTGGAGCAGGTTGAGAGCTTCAAGTTCCTTGGTGTCCACATATCACCAACAAACTAACATAGTCCAAGCACACCAAGACAGTCGAGAAGTGGGCACGACAAAAACCTATTCCCCAACAGGAGACTGAAAAGATTTGGCACTGGTCCTCAGATCCTCAAAAGGTTCTACAGCTGCACCATCGAAAGCATCCTGGTTGCATCACTGCCTGGTATGGCAACTGCTCGGCCTTAATCGCAAAGCATTACAGAGGGTAGTGCGTACGGCCCAGTACATCATTGGGCCAAGCTTCCTGCAATCCAGGACCTCTATACCAGGCGGTGTAAGAGGAAGGCCCTAAAAATTATCAGCCTCCAGCCACCCTAGTCATAGACTGTTCTCTTCTACCGCACGGCAAAAGGTACCAGAGCACCAAGTCTAGGTCCAAGAGGCTTCTAAACAGCTTCTAACCTCAAACCATAAGACTCCCGAACATCTAATCAAATGGCTACCCAGGCTATTTATTCTGTCTAAAAGGAAGGCAACGAATGCAGCGCATGCAAAATCTCAGTATAATAAGGCTACAAGGCTATGGGGCTGTTTTTAGCCTACAGCCTTTATATTAGCCTTCAGGCAGGTTTAAACGAGTTTCGGTGAAAGAGTGAGTTTCGGTGAAAGAGTGAGTTTCGGTGAAAGAGCGCACACAGGCAGGCGAGCGCATGGACAACAGACTGCTGAAAGGGAGTTCCATGAAGGAGCAGCTTTCACTCTAAAATATAATACTTTGCCGCACCGCTTCGCCTATGCTCGTATACACTCTCTTTCACACAGACACACACAAGCACACAAACATCATTCCTCTTATGAAGCATAATAAACATAAAGTGTATCTTGACTCCCAACGCTTCGTCGTCTTACCTTAACCTATTAGGAGGTTGTATCTAAGTCTCCTACTCTTATGCATCACTAAGATATATTTGCCGTGCTTTTCCTTAACTAGAGTGTCGAATAAAGTGGTTTAAGTGTTTCCATTATGCATTTAGACAAATTGTGCATTCATAAATTGACTACAGCCTGTATGCCATTCCACCTACTGTGTCTGTTTCACGTCTCAGTGCAAAAGCCACCATGGGTAGAATGCAGATGCAAGAATTGAATCATATTTGCCATATTCTAACAATGCTCATGTGCCAACGTGTTGCCACAGTCCGTGCCATGGTGAAACGTGCACTCCTGTAGAGCTGAAATCAATTGGATCGTGAAACTTGCATCCAGCCAACCAGAAAAGCAAAGCGAAGCAAATCAGGCATTGTTGAAAGTCAGAACAATCCTTGTCTTGCAAAGAAACATTGTTGAACACATTGATTTTGCAACGGAAACCTGGCTAGTGATCTACAAGTCATTTTGAACGCCTGAACAACCATGGGCTCAGTAGCCTAGTCAAACTGCGCCCTGCGCAGCTTCGTGTGCTGACCAACGAGAGGTAGGCCGATTCTTGATCTTGCGCCTCTTGCGCGTCACCTACAGCATTCCAATGTTTGTGAAATTGATTGGGCAGTATTATGGCTGTATTAGTTGCGTCACAACCAACGTCATTTGTTAGGTTATTGTTGTCCAATGCCCTGTTGAAAACTGTGTGTTGCCGGAAAACAGTAGCCTAAGCTACCTCCAGTGACACAACTTCCATCTGCTTGTACATGCAGATCGGTTTTACATTCGATTTTATTTTGATTGTTCAGGTTCAACCATCAGCAATCGTTTTGGTAGTTTTGCTTTAAACAATCAGTGTTTGTGGTCATTTTTAGATATACAGGGTACAGGTGATACATGTGATAATTGTTTGTTTTTTGTTCATTTAAAAAATATATATTTTTTCAATGTATTGCAGAAACACCAGTATAAAAACAGGCAAAGATAACATATGCTAGGGGGTACAACAAATGACAGATTATACAAAGACCTTAAAAGACACACATGTATTGATTATTTAAACATCTTTCTTATTAGAAAAATATAGAATGGTCTTAATGTACTGCTCGAATTCCTTGTAGAAGAGTGTTTTTTTTTTATTAGTGAATGTACATTTATGAATATTACATTTTGCCATTAGCACAATTAGATTCATGAGGTGTGGTAATAACCACGTTTTTGTCCCGAACAGATATTATAGACAAATGTATTCCAGTAAGTTGTGACATAAGGAATGGATACAATATCCCTTTGAAATAAAGCACATATAGACCTGTTGTCCTGACGGAGCAAGGAGAATCCCATTGGAGAGTCAACTGGATTAAGGAGGGTAGGTCAAGAAGGTGAGGTCTGGTTGCACCTCTGAACAACATGAGAGTTCCAGATGGAATAGCATCAAAGATCATGGCGAACTCTCTAGGTGTAACAGGGATATTGTAACAAGATTTTTTTTTTGATCCACATAATTGAGTAACAATCCTTCTGCATTAAAAAGTTGTCTCACCAGCAGGATATGATTGTTACATCATAAAGACTTGTTTCTATACAAAATGTCCTTACTGTTCCAAATTAAATACCTATGCAGGGGGAAATTATGTTTATATACTAACGACCACGCTAACAATACTTGTCTAGACAAATCAGATCATTTTGTAGGAATCTTATCAATGTTATAGTTACAAAGTAACATCAAATGAAGCCACCAAAACGGGAGAAGATATAATGAGGGATGGAATTTCACAATGAAGTTGGATTCTTTAAGAAATGTTTAGGCCAATTTATCTTAAAAGTATTATTCAAAGTAGGAGGAGAAGAGAAGATCATTCCTTAAAAACTTCCAAAAGGTCTAAACCTTTTGATTTTGTGACATACACACAGAGAGATACAGTGGGGCAAAAAAAGTATTTAGTCAGCCACCAATTGTGCAAGTTCTCCCACTTAAAAAGATGAGAGAGGCCTGTAATTTTCATCATAGGTACACTTCAACTATGACAGAAAGAAAATCACATTGTAGGATTTTTAATGAATGTATTTGCAAATTATGATGGAAAATAAGTATTTGGTCACCTACAAACAAACAAGATTTCTGGCTCTCACAAACCTGTAACTTCTTCTTTAAGAGGCTCCTCTGTCCTCCACTCGTTACCTGTATTAATGGCACCTGTTTGAACTTGTTATCAGTATAAAATACACCTGCCCACAACCTCAAACAGTCACACTCCAAACTCCACTATGGCCAAGAGCAAAGAGCTGTCAAAGGACACCAGAAACAAAATTGTAGACCTGCACCAGGCTGGGAAGACTGAATCTGCAATAGGTAAGTAGCTTGATTTGAAGAAAACTTTTGTTATTGACCAAATACTTATTTTCCACCATAATTTGCAAATAAATTAATAAAAAATCCTACAATGTGATTTTCTGGATTTATTTTCTCATTTTGTCTGTCATAGTTGAAGTGTACCTATGATGATAATTACAGGCCTCACTCATCTTTTTAAGTGGGAGAACTTGCACAATTGGTGGCTGACTAAATACTTTTTTGCCCCACTGTATGTCAGCTGAGACAGATCCAGCTCATGATGAGCTCCATCTGCTTGTGATGAGCTCCATTTGTTCGTCTAAATCCAGCTATTCCCAAACAATGCAGTTGGAGGGGGATTCACATTTGTTTTCATTTTTTTTATATTACTTTTTTTTTTTTAATCAAATTTTCAAACAGTTAATTTATATTTTCCAACGGGGCTATACATTTGGGAGAGGTTTTTTTTCTTTCATGAGTAGCCTCGTTTCACTGCCAAAAATAAAATTAAACCATCAGCCAATTTGAAAAATAAGCCACTAGAATTTTTTGAGCGAGAATTAGGACGACTTTCGAGTAGTTAGCCATGTATAAAAGCAACAGATACCATTAATAAGAAGGGGCTAAAAACATTATATGGTGAGCTACCGAGTGGCTAGGACAGGCAGGCCCCATACTATTATGGAGGACTTAATTCTTCCTGCTGCCGCAGATATGGCTGGGACAATGCAGGGGGGAAAGGCCAAGAAAAACTATACAGATGGTGCCTTCATCACACGACGTATCAGTGACATGGCAGGAGATGTTTTGAAACAATTTCTGCTTCGCATACAAGCCAGTGAATTCTATGCAATACAGCTGTATGAGTCAACAGACTCATCCGTTACATTTATGGGGGGGGGGGTCAATTAAGGAAGACATCCTCTTCTGCAAACCACTGGAGACCAGGACAACAGGAGAGGATATTTTTTAAGTACTGGACAGCTTTGTGACAAAAAATGGACTTTGGTGGTCAAGATGTGTTGGTGTCTGTACTGATGGCGCAAAAGCCATGACAGGGAGACATAGTGGCGTGGGAACGCGTATGTAAGCAGTTGCTCCCGACGCCACTTGGGTACACTGCAGCATCCCCCGAGAGGCTCTTGCTGTCAAAGGAATGCCTGACAACTTGAAAGACGTTTTGGACACTACAGTGAAAATGGTTCACTTTGTTAAAGCAAGGCCCCTGAACTCTGGTGTGTTTTCTGCATAGTGCAATGATATGGGCAGCGACCATGTAACGCCTTTACAACATACAGAAGTGCGCTGTTTATCGAGGGGCAAAGTATTGACACGTTTTTTTGAGTTGAGAGACGAGCTTAAATTTTCTTTACTGACCATCATTTGCACTAGTCTGACCGCTTGCATGATGAGTTTCTCACATGACTGGCCTATCTGGGTGATGTTTTTTCTCGCCTGAATGATCTGAATCTAGGATTACAGGGACTTTCCGCAACTATATTCAATATGCAGGACAAAATTGAGGCTACGATAAAGAAGTTGGAGCTGTTCTCTGTCTGTATTAAGGACAACACACAGGTCTTTCCATCATTGTATGATTTTTTTGTGTGCAAATTAACTCAAGCTTATGAACAATGTCAAATGTGATATAGCGAAGCACCTGAGTGAGTTGGGTGCGCAATTACGTAGGTACTTTACCGAACGGATGACACAAACAACTGGATTTGTTATCCCTTTCATGCCCTGCCTTCAGTCCACTTACCGATATCTGAACAAGAGAGCCTCACCGAAATTGCAACAAGTGGTTCTGTGAAAATTGAATTTAATCAGAAGCCACTGCCAGATTTCTGGATTGGGCTGCGCTCAGAGTATCCTGCCTTGGCAAATCGTGCTGTTAAGACACTGATGCCCTTTGCAACCATGTACCTATGTGAGAGTGGATTCTCGGCCCTCACTAGCATGAAAACTAAATACAGGCACAGACTGTGTGTGGAAAATTATTTAAGACTGAGACTTTTTCCAATACAACCCAACATTGCAGAGTTATGTTCATCCTTTCAAGCACATCCTTCTCATTAAACTGTGGTGAGTTATTCACAATTTTCGATGAACCAATAAAGTTTTATATGTAAGATGGCTAAATAAAGAGCAAAATTATTTATTATTATTATATTATTATTTGTGCCCTGGTCCTATAAGCGTTCTTTGTCACTTCCCACAAGTCGGGGTGTGACAAAATCTCACACTCATTCTAATGTTTAGTAAATGTATTGTGTAGTGTGTGTGTGTGGCAGGCTTACAATGATGGCCAAAAACAACATTTGAGAATGCACTGACCCTGGTGCTAGAGAGGGCACGCAGATGGAGGTTGAATGCTTGAAGGGGTACGAGACTATAAAAAGTTTGGGAACCACTGCTCTAATCAAACCGAATCTCGCAGAATTAATTTCAAACTAAAACATAACATTCCTGTATCGTATCGGAGCCCATGTCTCTACCAAACACGTATCCATTCGTCTTGAAAGGGAAAGATTCACATCCCTAATGTCTATGTTTGCTTTGGCATTGTATGTGTTCAACACTTTCCATGCCGATAAAGCCGTTTGAAATTAATTGAGAAAGAGACCAATCGAGACAACCCTAAACTGTTCGGTCTTCCTCACTTTTATTAGTTACCCAATGGTGTTCGTTTCCTCCTTTGTGAGTTGGGCTCCTGGAGGCCCGGGGGTTTAATGAGGGTGACCGGGTTAAGTGAAACGGATCAGTCATTCTCCCTGTATGCACAGTGACAGAACAGTGACAGTGGCTAAAGGAGAGCGGAGAGTGTGCAGGTCTTCAGGGCTACTGAAGACCAGGCCAAGGTCTGTCATTGAAACAGTGTGTTCAGTTTATCATACTTATAAGAGACACACACACATACTGCATATAAAAGATACATTCTCTAACACTGTTGAAAAGAGACAAGAGTGTGAAAAGAGTGTGTGTGTGTGTGTGTGTGTGTGTGTGTGTGTGTGTGTGTGTGTGTGTGTGTGTGTGTGTGTGTGTGTGTGTGTGTGTGTGTGTGTGCGTGTGTGTGCGTGCGTATATGTATTTTTTTGAAGTGTGTGTGTTGACCGTAGCCCTGGCTGAGATGTGGCCGTAGGGCCCGCACGCTTGGTAGTTCCAGGTGATGGTAGCAGCAGAGACAGAGGCCCTGACCGGCCTTGGCCCGCTCCAGAACATCGGCTCATGCCAGTTTACCATCAACTGGACACTAATTGGTACCGACACACACCACAGTCTCTCCCTCGATAACAGAGGAGAGACCTAGGGACACAGTTCTAAACAAAGAGAGGAGAGGCATAGGGCTCGATTCAACGAGGGTTTGCTTAAATTCCTAGCTTTAGCGATACACTCTAGAGAGAGACAGAGAGAAAGAGAGAGCGACAGAGAGAGAGACAGAGGGAGAGAGGATAGATTTAAGGTCATAGCTCATAACAGCTCCCTTGGAACCAATGACTCAGATATGCAGATGTGTTTACTTCTCTTTGCTGGAATAAACGGAGGAATGAAAGAGCCTGATAATGTCTTTGTGTTTCACTTATACCGTTTTCTTTTTCTTTTTCTAAAGAGCTTTTACTCTCAGACAGGCACTTCAAATGAGCTCTTTCCTTCGTATCGCTCTCTCTCTTACTACCTCCCGAGTCTCTCTCTCCTGTGTCTAATGTCTGTCTCTGCTCTGTCGTTAGCTCCCTGACACCACTGCCACCGCCAGGCAGTCACCGATGAAGGGGCTCATGGGGAGATACGATACAGAAAAGCACCCTGGGAAAAAAAAAAAGATCCAAATCAAAAAAAGAACTCTCAGCAGTTTGGGAGAAACTTTGGAGAAAGAAAAGAGTATGGAGATTGTCATATGACCCGGAGGGGTGTACGGCGGTAGCTCTGAATCTAATAAACACGACAAAACAAGACATGGGTAATGTGTTTTCTCTGTTGGTGTCCTCTGGTAGATCTAGAGTGATTGAGTGGCTGATGTCTGCCTCCGATGCGTTAGCTATCTATCGTTTCTCCTCAAAATCAGCATCCTTCCTTCCTCCCCCCCATCTCTCCATCCCTGACTGACAAACACGTCAAGGGACGTCAGCAGCTAGTCGGCATCGTGATATCATCTCGTTTGAAAGTTAAAAGGTTTTAAAGAGACATTTGGATTTTAATACCCGATGCGTGCCTGTTTTTTTTTTCATGGTGGATGTGTAAATTAATTATGGCAGGGTTTGGTGAATTAAGGGCAGGATATATAATAAAGATAATTTGCATAATCTCTATTGAATACTAACGCGTTCACTCTACGAACTCCTATACAAGCAGAAAATCATGTATTCTGTACTGGGTGACATCAACAAAACAGTATGCTGGAAATGAGATCTGCATGTAGGTCTTAATCCTCGGAGTATCTGTCTGTATGCGTCCATTAATCTCCCAGCGATATTTCTCATCCATCCATATTCAGTGTTTAGCCTAAACCACAGCAGACACAGAAAAACAGGTGTTTGTCACAGAGGAAAGGAAGTTGATTGGCCAGATTCCATTATCCATTTTTCCCAAGCCCGAAACGCCTATGCAGCTGTCCTCTTACGGATTTGAGAATTGTGTGAACAGTGTGCGTGCGTGTGAGGGCGCGTGCGTGTGCATGTGTGTGTGCTTGTGCTTAAGACTGGGATTTTAGTTATCACTGGAGCTCTGCTTTCTGTCTGGTACAGAGGTGTAAAGATATAAACTAGTACAAATCCACTAAGAGATAATAAGCCATAGTTGTCCAAAATCTTCACAAAACAACTGAGAATATCTTTTAGTAATGAAATGTAACCACAGCTACTCTTCAGGCCCATTAGGTAGCTGTAAAATGTAGAGAAAACCCTGACCTGTTTGGGAACAAGTTTCCCTGATGTTTAAAAGAGAGTCAAAGAGCAAGTTTGGGTGCTGATGAGAGTGTTTTGCATGTCACTGTTTTGAACTGAGCGGTGACAGCCCGAGCTGAACTGAAGAGTACGACTCCGACTCGCCTCATTCCTGTAGGAATACATTTCCCGACACTGATCACCGGGGGGGAAAAAGATTGGGGGGAAAAAAAGATGAATAAAAAACTGAAGGTACTTCTCTTAGATATCTCTTGATGCTCTTCAGATCTTTAAGACGTCGTCAGAGGGAAAACGCAGAGTTACTCTGAGATCCCGACTCCCTAATCTGCTTTACAAGGGCTGACTTTTAGAAGACAACCTTATAATGGATTTTAGTATTTTCCTTTTGGTTTTATTTATTGATAGAAACGTAGACGTATAACTCAGTTTGCTACGCCCCCCCCCCTCTCTGTTCTTGATCGTTCCCTCACCCCAAAGTATTATGGTACAATTCAATGGGAATAAAACAACTGGAGGCAAAGGAAAACTGGCTGCGCATTTTCTATTATTCATTTGGGCACCATTATTACAATGGATCAGATCATACGACACCAATCCCCTTTTATAATCATTTCCGTGTGTATTCAGAATGTAACTCTGCAATAATATACAATTATATTAACATTCATTTAATTGGTGTAGAATGGCACGATATCGACAACTGCTGTTTGCACACAGTGGGAGATCACACTCAAATCAATGCATCATGCTGTATTCTTTATGGTTTCAAAATAAGGTGTTGAGAGTAAGGACATTGCAAAAGCATTTAATGGTTTAGAACCAAATGACAAAATGTGTTGTCATCATATTTTTTGACTCAATGAACGGGAATCATCCCTCTGCTGTGTGTGAGACAAACATTGTGACGATGACAATCGTGACATCGTGACAAGCTGTTTTGACAGACCTGAAGCCCCGGTTGCCTGAGAGCAGTGAGGCTTCATGCATCCCCGATCTGCAGAGATACGGAGTAGGATGAAGTTGCCCCAAGACACTGATCAAAGGTCAGATTGATGTTTTACCCTGTAATGGTTAAGGTTACGATCGAGGGAGGGTAAAACTACGCTTATACTTGATCTTTTTGTACGAGAAACGTCTGACTTCATCCCACAGCAGCGATACAGTCTTTGGTCTTTTGAGTCTGGGTGTAAGTTGTCTGTAAGCACAGATCCTGGATCAGCTTACCAGGCAAGCAGACATATTGACTGATATTCCCAGCATAATGAAAACATCTCCAGCAAATGTAATCTGATTGGATATCAGTTATCAACTTTGGCGCAACAACAGCAAGCAAATGGGCCCGACAGCAGACTCTCTCTCTCTCTGATGTCTGCTATCTGTTTCACTCTGTGTTTCTCGCTCTCTCTTTCCCTCTTCTTCTTTCTCACTCTCGCTCGGTCTCTCTGTTGTGCTCTCTAAGAATGCCTAAATATCCAGTGTTTTCATTAATTGCGTGCACCTTGGCCGGACGACGTGAGTAATACATCCTCCTTTGCTCTGTAGCTATACCTCCAACCGAAACATCTTCATTTACTCTGCATCTCTAAAGTAAGACACTAAGACTGAGGCAAAACGCTCACTAGATGAATAGTGAACTGCATGTGCCCCATCACTGCATCTCACTAGGGGTTACAACTACCTCCTTACATAACCAGCAGTTTATATAATGTGATATGAGGGGCGAGGCGATGGGGGGGCCTAGTAACAGCATCTGACAATAAGCATGATTCATATATAATCTCAGGGTGGTGGTGGTCGGGGTGTAGTGTATAACTAGGTGCAGGAGTGCAGTGAGGGTTGGGTGGTTCTCTCGATGCCTGCATGTCCCACTAGGTCTACAGGGTTCCCAGCCAGGGTAGGTCTCAGACTGACAGAGTTCACCGACACCCACTGGAGGAGAAAATAAAAAGAAATAGCACCCCCTATTGGCGGTAAGGTGGATATGTGTATTGGGGAGCCCAAAAAAGGTGCCAGTGTCTATGTGCATTGTGTCGACTGACATGTTTAACCATACACTTATTTTCTGAGCACTGCCTCTACAACAAACCAACTATCAGTCAGAAAAGTTGATTTTCGGCCTTGAACGCAGCATATCTCCCTCGTCATAAATGGATGGATCAGCAGCATATTCTGGGGGGGGGCAGTTTTGTCTTAGAAATGTTATGAAATGTTGAATGCTTTGTCCGCCTGTCAACGGAGAGTGAGACCCTCGACCACAGCATCGCATAGAACAGACATTGAGAATGTTTCTGAAGGAGCATCCCTCTCCATCTCCCCTCAACTCATCTCCCCTCATCCCCTTTCCTCTTAGTGTTTCCTGGGCTCTCTGTCTCCTCCCCTGGACAAAACTACGCAGACAGATAGACACATGTTATTGTGATTAATTAGACCACTGATAGCAATGTTCTCACTTAGTGCTGGCCCACTGAGTTTTCTTCTTTTCTTTTACATTTCTTTCTTTCAGGCTCTAATTTTCCCCTTTCAGTTAATGGGGCTTCGTTTGTGAAGTTGACCCAAGGGATAACCATATTAACTGACTCTCCCTTCGGGGCTTGAGTCGTTCCTGAAAACATCAAGTTTACTTCAGCCTTGAAACAGAAGAAACTGTTCTGATTACACAATTTGAATCATACAATGGACTTTGATCAACCAATACTTTTCCTGCTAAATATGTTTTGTTCACAAACTTGCCAGACTTGTCTGCTTATCTTTTCTCTGTGGACCTTCTCTTTAACTAATCAGTGCCTTACCTTCATGTGGAACGGTCTCTTGAACAGGACATTGACGTTTCGACCTTAAAGCTTCTCCTTCCATTCAAAGTCAGTCTAAGTGCCTTTCTCTGACGGCAATTTCTGGTTTCTTTGGGAACGAGAGTTTGAGTCTATTCCGAGAGCCATCCATCACTCAGTAGTGCTCGCAAGGAGCTACACTAGTAAAGGTATGCGACATTCAGCACCTGGACATAAAGAACGGACTCCACTGTTCAATGGAACAGTTGAAAGCACAGAATATATACCGCACACTGAGTACATGTTACACACACAATGGACAGAATATGGCACCTTTCAAAACATTTCAACGAGATAAAGACATCAATACAATGGAGATTTGACTTTGCCTCCGTTTTGTGGACATACAGTGTTACAGCGTGATAGAAATTTAAAGGCAATGTTCCCGTGTTTGCGGAGGCTGCGTTCACGGTAAACGCCGCATATGTCCCCTCAATCGTAAATGACCTCTGCATTACTATCACGAAGCCTGTTGCCCTTTAAAGATACAGATTCAATAGAACCCCTTGTCTGTACTATTGCATCAGTCGTTAGTGTTCTCTTTCACCTAACAACAGATGCAGATCTCTCTCTCGCCCCCCCCCCCCACAGCAGGCCAGCGTTGTCAGTGCCTTAATCCAAGCATTAATTACACACATCTGAAGTACGCTGTGCCAGGCAGCGCCACGCATCACGCTCCCGTACCCGGCTGGCGCTCAGCTCAGCTCTAACCCATTATTCATGAGGCCTGGGTCCTGGGTTCCATGACTTTATTCATGTTGTTAGTGGAAGGACGTCGGGAGTCATTAAGACTGTGTCATTTTAACAAGCCTGTTACAATAGCCTCTGTTCCTCTGCCTCGCTCTCAACCTACCATACTGTATGTGGCATGCTTTGCCTGTTCTTCTGGAGACGTGTCGGTTTTTTACTCTCATGGCAATTAGAACGAGCCAGTTCTACCATACACAGATGGTAATCTGTGTGTAGTGTTCTGGAGCAGGAATAGTACAATGTTAAAGCGGGCAGACCAAATAAAGGAGAGCTTTGCTTCATGCAACAACACCTGTGTGTAGCACACCTGTGTGTAGCACACCTGTGTGTAGTGTTCTGGAGCAGGAATAGTACAACGTTAAAGAGGGCGGACCAAAGAAAGGAGAGCTTTGCTTCATGCAACAACACCTGTGTGTTGCGTATATTAACGGCCAACATCCAGCCAGCTGTGAATGTAACAGAACTGAAGTTAGGCCGGAAAGAGGGAATAAGACAATGGAAGACAGAGAGAGAAATGGAGAGGGAGAGAGAGAGAGAGAGAGAGAGAGAGAGAGAGAGAGAGATGGGTTAGATGATAAGTGGTACAACAGGGAGTAGGGAAGTTATGATCGGGGTATGTTTTGCTCTCAAAATAACAACAGTCAGGTCACCAGGGCAGGCCTCTTCTCCCTCTAAACGACTGCTGTTACACACTCACACGCACACACACACTCTCGCACAGACACACTCACACGCACACGCACACACACACTCTCTCTCACAAACACGCGCACACACACACTCACACACACAAACATACTGCTCCAAGCACTGCCATCTGCAGGACTCGCCGTATACGTTTTGTATTCCAGGGTATAAGGGCTGCTGTCAGGTCACTGGTTACCTTCGCTCTTTTCCTTCCCTCTCCTTCTCTCTGTGTCTGGTGAGTGATGCAAGGAGACAGCACAGCAGCAGGGCGAACAGGGCGAAAGAACAGAGAGTAAGGGGCATCTACGGTTGTTGGTGACAGGGCCCATCCAGGACCCCATAAAGTCACCCCAGGGTGCATAATTCAATTACTACACAACCGTGAGAGAAGAAGAGAGGGATGGAGAGGAGCAGGGAGAAAGAGGGAATGAGAGAAGGATATAGACAGAAAATAGGCAGAAATACATGCAGAAAGACGGGCAGAAAGACGGGCAGAAAGACAGGCAGAAAGACGGGCAGAAAGATGGGCAGAAAGACGGGCAGAAAGACAGTAATAGAGAGATAACGGGAAAGAGGAGGACAGAAAGAGAGAGATAACGGGAAAGAGGAGGACAGAAAGAGAGAGATAACGGGAAAGAGGAGGACAGAAAGAGAAAGATAACGGGAAAGAGGAGGACAGAAAGAGAGAGATAACGGGAAAGAGGAGGACAGAAAGAGAGAGATAACGGGAAAGAGGAGGACAGAAAGAGAGAGATAACGGGAAAGAGGAGGACAGAAAGAGAGATAACGGGAAAGAGGAGGACAGAAAGAGAGAGATAACGGGAAAGAGGAGGACAGAAAGAGAGAGATAACGGGAAAGAGGAGGACAGTAATAGAGAGATAACGGGAAAGAGGAGGACAGAAAGAGAGAGATAACGGGAAACAGGAGGACAGAAAGAGAGATAACGGGAAAGAGGAGGACAGAACGAGAGAGATAACGGGAAAGAGGAGGACAGAAAGAGAGAGATAACGGGAAAGAGGAGGACAGAAAGAGAAAGGGAAGGAGTGAGAGGTGCACACAGAGCAGTAACAGTGAAGGACAGAACCTCCACTCCTGGAGGAGAGGAGAGGGGGATTATTCAAAATAATCATACTATTATTATAAACGGGAGAGGGGATGACACTCACGCAACCTGAGTCAAACGACAGAAGCGTGAGGAATCACGTCCCCCATGCAGCTCTGCTTTGTCTCTTCTGACCCCGCAGAGATGGGAGCTGTGTGCCTGAGACAAGAGCAGAGATGAGAGGAGAGGCATTGGTCATGGTTGGAGTGAGAGAGCTCTGAATATTGTCCATCTGCTCGTGTGGAATTGCTTGGATGACTCGGCACGTCCGCGTCCCGTGTTAGAAATTGAAAAAGCTACAAAAAAAATAAAGAATAATAATTCTTCATAATCAGTTTTACGCATGCGAGGAATGTGATTGCACTCGCTGCTCGGGGGTGTGTGTGCATGGCGAGGATGTAGCGTAGACCTGACACAAGTCATTTCACCTCAGCTGTTGCTGTTCTGTCCCCTCATGCACATTGACAGGATGCTAATCTAACCCTGTCTTTCTCGGCGCCCCGGGAAAACCATGCAGCAAATCAAAAGGCAGATTATTATATTTAAAAGTACAATGGAACAATGACTGCCAAAGTGGGATAGTGACTATCTAATAGAGTCCTGTACTCTCTGTTCTCATTTGCCAAGTGTGTGTGTGTGTATGTTCATTGAACCAATATAAGCCTTTTTTTGCGCATCATGTTCAAATCATCTATAAGTGACTTTGTTGAGTTTGCAATAAATTTGAGATGCTTTTGGATGATTTGAACATGATGCGCGGAAAATGCTAATATTGGTCCCTTGACTTAAATGGGATTTGTGCCACAAATGCTAAATCGGTGTTAGCATGTGAACAGCATGAATTGCTGTCATACCAGTCCATATACTGCTTACAGGGGGAAGATCTCAGTTGTATACTCCTCGCGGCCTCTCTCCTCGTCTCCTTCTCAAAACCCATTGGATGAGAAAGCCAGAGGTTGGTCTGGCTGTGACCTTCTCCTCAAATGGGGTTTGAGAAGGAGATGAAGAGAAAAGAGAGGACATGAGGAGTATGCAATTGAGATCTTCCCAGGGTAAAGAAACCAATGTGTAATTTTGGAATTTGAGTGAGCTCTCCCTTTAAGTGGCAAAAATGTACCTGTTCTCTATACCCAGTCCACTAATGTGTAAAAAAAACTCTCTGTCATTCCACTTCTGACACCATTTCAGAAATTCCAGGGGATATCTCTGACCAGTACTCGGACCTGGGTCCAGCGACTGTCAAGCTAACACCTTCATTACGCCAAGAAGGCTGTACTTCTTGGCAAGGTTTCTCAGTTAAGGTCACTACGATATTAATTACAGCTCTTTATTGTCACATGCTCTTATAAGCCTTTATAAAGACTTGGCAGCAGACATGCTCATAACCAGGGACCAGTTCAACTGTTACAAGACCTCCACTCAGAAGTGGGCAAAAGTAACTAACCGAAAGCCACACCCCCATTAAGCCACGCCTCCCACGATTGTACCTTTTTATTCAAAATATTGGGTAAGTTACCGTTTTTTACTCGATCATCCGCACGTGTGCCGTACAAAGTGCCGAACTCTACCAACGCACCGCCTCCGAAGGTACATTATGTGTATTTCAAAAAAAATTGTACCCCAGGGTAACAATACTGTACCCTAACCAAACCCTTTTTTTCCTGTGAGTTTCGTTTCAAGTTGTTTCACACATTTACTGGGTCGATATGTACTTTTCTCTCTCACAACCTGGATCTAACAGTCTCCCTCTTCCTTCCTTTCTATCGCTTTGTCTTCTCTTTCCACAGATCCCACCCTCATTAGCTTCAGAGCCACGTGCATTTCACCTCCTGCTACGTTCCATTGCTCAGCTACTACTTACACTGCAAATCTCTCTCTTCCCCTTCCCCTCCTTCTCTCTCCCCATTCTCTTCCTCTCCCCCACTCTTTCTCTCTCTCTCTCTCTCTCTCTCTCTGTCTCTTCAGTCCTTGTTTGTTCAGTGTGGCTGTAGTTTGTGTCCTGACGGTTTTCTCCATTCTCTGCGTTGACAGGTTAGCAGGGCGGCGGGGTTTAGGCGGGTTAGGAGATGGGGGAAGGGGGGTTATGAGATGGGGGGAGCGGGGTTGATGTTCGAAGCTTAAAGGGCAGTGAAACAGAAAAAAATGGAAAGCTGGGGTGATGGAACAAATGTGCAGGAATGTTCCGGAACGTTGTTGACGGTGACTCACCATAGGCCCTGCATACACACTCCGAGAGAAACACACACACACGCAAACACAAATGTGCACAAATATACCCATAAATATACCCATACAAATGCGTACTGACACTGAAATGCACAAATGCACATATACACTTGCACACAGAAAGCAGAACAAGTAAGGATCAAGTAAGTGGCACAGAGATATGAAAACAAAAGCTCCAGGAGTTTTCACCAGAAAGCTGTGTGCTTCCACTACATGAGGTCTTTATACCTCTCTTGCTTTCCCTCCGCTCCCCCTCTCCTCAGTTCATTCTGCTTCCTCCTTTCATATCTCTCTCTCTCTCTCTGTTTAGTCCGGGTAGAGTGTGTGTCATGGAGCAGCAGGTCCCATGTATAAGCCACACACCGACACGCACAGATGCACATACACCGTATCAGACATACACAACCCTCCATGTTGTGTCAGTGGTGTATTCTACTCTGTGAGGACTCGGGAACACAGTGGTCATGTAATTTCAGTAAGTCACCAATGTGACGGCTCGTTAACCAGGCCTGCCTATCTGACTGGCTGGGGGAAGGGAATGGTGTTCAAGAAATTAAGTGGCAGGTTCCCTCGATCTGTCGTTCTGTGAGTCACACTGTACTTGGATGGCACGCCACACACACACACACACACACACACACACACACACACACACACACACACACACACACGCACGCACACGAACACTGACACACACACTGAACTAGTGTGAGTGAACGTATGCACACACATACCACACTGACAGGAGGTTAAGAGCACCATCTGTGAATTTTTAATGGTTAATTAGCTGAATCACTGAATTATACATTCTGGGGCAGAAAATAGCCCAGAGTTTGGGGAATACCTGAGATTGAGATGCAAGGACATTTCTGACACATTTCCTCCAGTAATCTCAGAAATCCTAATGTCTACTCCCTTAACCATAAGCACGCCGTTGCCTGCCTCAGAACATGTTAGAACAAACTCAGATTATAGTGCTTTTTCACAATATTGTCTACAATAATTCCACAGTAAAAAAATAAAAAAATAAAAAAACATATTGCATCATCATTTCAATTTAAAAAATAGTTTGTGTCATATCTTACGAATGTCAGTTTGATGATCTTTGAGGGAGCTGTTGAATCACACAGAGAAAGGAGAGAGCATGCTTCAATAAGTATTACTTCACTAACGCCTCTCCAATCTCCATGTGACTCAGTGGCACCTTTGTTAAAGTGTGCCAGGGCATAACGCAGCTTATATAAAAACTATTTTGTCAGCCTTGTAGCGATGACATCGTCGGCGGGGATCTTTATCAAGAAGAACCCCACATAACAATTGCTGTTTGCCAGAGCAGAACAACCAACCCGAGAAGAACAGGGAGAAAACGGAGAAGCTTTGAAGCGCTGGCGACGACGTCTTTGGTCGTTGTCGTTGAAATTTACAAGCTGGCTGGTAAAAACCTAGGTCTTCCTTTGAGTCACACAGGAAATGGCCCACACAATCCTGTCGTACGAACGGAGAGGACAATGCACGCTGCCTGTCCTCTGATTGGGCTGGGATTGTTGCTTTTCGCCTGTCGCTACAAAGACGACCGTGGGCTCCAACGATTATCAAAGGCACTGAGAGCGCGCTCAGAGAGCCCACAGATCTTCCCATGGCTCAGACATGAAAAGCTCCCGATGACAGCACTTAGCCTTAGCTATATCACTACGCCTGGTACACACGCACGCACGCACGCACGCACACACAGCTCCCAGTGACAGCTATTAGCCTTAACTGTATCACTCCACCTGGCAGGCAGAGGCTCCTGTTGCTTCACTGCTCTGAAATTGGTCTTTAAGGCTAGGCATGCTTTGTTTTCTTGTTGTGTTCCTCCGTTGGTTTGGTTTGTGTCCCTGTGCGTTGCTGTGTTGTTCTCTGTCTGTCGAGCCCCAAAGCTTAGAGTCAAGCTCCTTTCATGAGAAACCCAGGCTGAAGCCAACCTCAGCTCAGCGTGTGAGAGACACTTAGTTTAAACAATACAAGACAACTTTTTATTACGGCGACGCCTCATTACTTTTTAACTAGTATAATCGTACATGCTGCACTTCATGAATAATTTAAAGGTGAATTCTCAATGCAAAATGACAGGGAAAGGAGAGAGAGATAGCAAGTGGGGGGGGGGGGGGGTAGCGAAAGCAAAAGTGGAAGATGGTTGATGGGAGAAGGCAATAATAGGGGTACACCATTTTTCCATGCCTACTATTAACACCACAAAGTGTATCATGCTCATGCCATTGGTTATGTATGGTGCGGCACTAAACTGAGAAGAGATTGTAGGTTTCCGATGTGCTCGTCACTTTGAACGTTGTGTTAATCAGATGGGAACGGCTGCTTTCATCTGGTATGTGAGAAACAGCTCTTTAAGTCCCTTTAAGACCAATTAAGCCAATTAGAATGAAGTGCTGAGATGCTGCATCCATAACAACTATTTTGATTTAAACTGAGCTTTCATTAGTTAGAGTCTAAAGTGAGGGTTAAGTCAAACTTGGTTTGGTTTTATAATGATCTCTGTCTGCCTGTCCATAATTTCCCTTCTCTCTCTCTCTCTCTGACTCTCTCCATCTGCTCTCTCTCACACAATTCTTCACTGGTTTAACTCCAATCACCTGATAAAAGTGGGGTAAGATTTGAGGGTAAAAAGGACACACAGAATACTGTAAACACTGAAATCTAACAAGAAAGGGAAGGAAGAGTGTGAAAAGAAAATCTATAAATCCAATGAGTCATAAACGTTTTTTTTTGCCATCAGCACACCTGAGCTGTTTTGTTGGGAAAGAAAGATGAGAGGAGTTTGAGTTGTAATGCACCGTGACTTGCTCATCTTCTCTCACATGTCCTCTCTCCGTTCCCCCTAACTTTTCCCCTTTTCTCTCCATTCCTTTCCAGGTCTTGCAGGCAGTAACAGTGGAGCTGTCCAGTGCTGAAAGAGGAGGAGGTGAGAGAAAACACACACACACACACACACACACACACACACACACACACACACACACACACACACACACACACACACACCCCAACTTACCTTATAGGTCAGTGATTTGAGCAACTTCATTTATAACAATCAGGATATAATATATGCCATTTAGCAGACACTTTGATCCAAAGCAACTTACAGTCATGCGTGCATACATTTTTCACCTGGGTGGACCCAGCAGGAATCAAACCCACAATTATTGGCATAGTAAACACCATGTTCTACCACCTGAGCCACACAAGACCACAGCTGTGGCTACTTCCCACTGTAATAGCAAATATGTGTTGATCATCACAGGAGGTTGGTGGCACCTTAATTGGGGAGGACGGGCTCGTGGTAATGGCTCAAGCAGATTAAGTTGGTTTGCATGTGTTTTGATTCCCTTCCGTTCGCTCCGTTTCAGCCATTATTATGAGCCGTTCCTCCCCTCAGAAGCCTCCACCGGTCCTCATCCTCCTATCCTCCCTGAGAGGGACGACCTTTTGCCATAGTTTGGGATAATTAGTAAGACCCTTCTCATATCAGTAAGTGTTGCATGTATTTAGCCATGCAATTAGCCATACAGCTACCTATTATTCAGTGTTTGTTGTGATGTACCCACTGGCTCAAATACCTGCCATCTAACTCCAGTAGTCATAACACATACTGGAGTCTTACTGCCCCCTCTGAATCTGTGTATATACCCTGTATATTTTTGCAAAAGCGTCATCAAGTGACATATTAACTGATACAAGGCTGGAATCCCACTGCAGCACCAGGATGCACAAACAGAGATAAAACAGAAGGTGAATGTAAAGAGGACCCGCAGACCTCAGAGTGCAATCATCATCCCCCCATCATCCTCTCTGTTCTGCATGTCTCTGCGTGACTCAGCCCGATGTTCTCTCTACCCTCTCTCTCTCTCTCTCTCTCTCTCTCTCTCCCCCCCCCTCTCCTACTCCCTCTCCGTCTCTCACCCAGAGATAGCGCTCAGTGAATCACCCTGTTCCATTACATTCTCCAAACTTTGTTTTAACTAGTTGAAAAATATGCTAATGTTATGGAGAGAAAGAGGGACGGGGGGGGAAGGAAAGAGAAGAATAGAACTTCACGAGATGACCCACTTAGCCTAATCATTGCTAACTAACGCTGGAGACTTCTGAGATGGGGGGGGGGGACACAGGCCTAAATGCGTTAAATTAATCCAGATAATTCAACATACGACGATAAAACGCCACAATCAAGTCCCCTCTGGCTCTGATGTTTGATTCAGAAGGCGCTGTGCTGTTTCATGACGAGATAAGTGTGTGTGTTTCTCTCCTAATTCCTCTTCTTCTCTGTGTCACTGGAGATGGCTGTGGTCGAGGGCGCTGGGAATAGACGCTGCTTGTGTTTGTCCATAGAAAGCAACACACACTCACACGTACACACACGTTTTGGTTTCTTTGGACATAGTCACAGCCTGATGTAAGATTCATACAAAGCGTTCAACCATAGCTTCTCCCCGAGGGGATGCTAGTGTATTGTCTGTGGTTTGAAACGAGATCATTAAAATAATCAAATTATGGTAAGGGAGAGTTATCCACGCTGAAAGTTGTTGTTTGGAGACCATTAGAAGAGATGCTGTTTGTGTGAGACAGAAAGTAAAGTAGTCAAAGGCAGGGATTCATCAACCATCAACAGCTGACGGCCTAGGAAAGGCCTGGGGCGAACTGTACTCTAAAACAATAACCGACATTTATCACAAGACAAACGATGGCATCGTCGGGAAAAACAAGTTCTTTTTTTTCCACAAGTTTCACTGTCCCCCCCCCCCCCCCTTCGGAGAAAACAGACTCTTGAATCTCCAGTCGTCTGATTATTTCTCTTAGTATCGTGTCGGAGAACAGGCCTCTGGATGCAACACACACACACACACCTCATTAGCATGCTATCCAATGTTATTGTTCCTTGAGCTACACAACGTAACAGTCTCTCACTAAGTTATCCTCGTGTAAGTCTATGTGTACTGTATAAGTGTCAGAACTGAGACGCACCAACGCCTCAACGTCACAGCAGCAATAAAGTCACCTCTGTCTGTGTGTGTCAGCAGTTCAAACACTTATTTAATGAGAAAAATATTAATTACAAAAGTGCTTTCCTTCCCTCCACTTACAAACATCTCCTTGGAGACGCGTTCTCTTATTACAATAGCTGTTTAATCTAGCCGGGAATTTGTGCTACGCTAATTAGTTTATATAGGAGTCTAATTATCTTATTGTGTTTTTAAAAACACTGCTTCTCATCTCCTCGGGAACTTTGAAAGCAGGATAGCGTGTTCTCTCCACAGTCTCCCTCATCAACTTCTCTCCATGCCGCGCCGCTGCGACACAACAAAAACGATTCATTTAAACCAATAATCTCGAAGTCGTTCCCACTTATAAAAAGAACTGCAAATGAATTATGTTAACTGTGATAATTTTTCATTAGATCTTGAAATGTGTACACTTCATCAGTTCTGAGGCCTCGGCTATTTCATTACAGCTGATTCCGTGTTATTTAATGAAGCAAGCGTTTCTTCTCTTTCTTTCTCTCCCACTCTGTTTTTCACTTAATTGGATTATGATCAATGCGACTCTTTTAATGTTATGATGTCAAGCTTTACTCGCGCCCTATCTGTTACGACACAGTTGTTTGCGTGTGAAGATTAAGAAACGCAGCATCTTCCTTTGTTGAATATCAAACTAAAAACGTCCTCTCTAAATGATGAGCGAAGGAACGAGCCAGTGAAGAGCACAACGATAACGAGTCCCACTGCTGCCAGTGTCAAAGTGAGGGAGAGATGGAGGGAGAGGCATTGACACAGGGACAGTTGGACGGAATAGAAGAAGGGCAGGGCGAGGGAGAGGGGACATTGACAAAGAGGAACAAGAGAAAGGAAGCAAGAGAAAATCGGAAAGCAGGGGAATAATGGAGGGAGAGAGAGAGAGAGAGAGAGAGAGAGGGTGGGGAGGAGGTGGGAGAGTCAGCTGTTCATTATGGTTAAACTACCTAACGATGGGACTGAACTAAATTTAGCTGTGAGACACAGAGACAGAGTCGGAGATATCTGAAAGACACCGTCAGTCGCCACAGGAAGTACGCTGTGAAAGAGAGAGAGAGGAAAGAAGGAAGAGATAGGTCTTTACAGGACTAGCATGCGTGGGTTCACGTTTACAATTTAAAGCTAGCTATGTATTGAATTTCCAAATGTACATATACTGTACGTAGGTATGCATATAAATGCCCTCGTGTACACAAACACACACCTGTGCCTTGTGTGCTTCTTATAGTCTTGCACTTCTAAAATGTCACACATACACTGAGCTGCTGGGAAGACTGTGGGGGAGAGGTGGGAGCTCCTCTCGCTTGGCCGAGTGGAAAACCTGATCTTCTTACCTCAGCAACTTCAGATGGAGGGACTCTGCGGAGGGACATCTGTGTGTGTGTGTGTGTGTGTGTGTGTGTGTGCGTGCGTGTGTTTGAGACAGAGAGAAAGAGGGCGAGAGAGAGAGAGACAGAGGGGGTGGAAGAGGAATAGCCTGTTAACCGTTGCTATCAACCACTTGCTCCCTGGCCTCTCTCATGCCTCGCTCTGTGTACAGTATCTCGGTATCCAGTGGTCCTCAGGGCACCCAGGTGTTCATCGTTAACATCGAATGACCCTGACGAGGCGATTAGATGCTGGCACGGCATGATCTGAACCACTCTGTAACAATGTGCCAGAAAGATGATGAAACTCTACTGAATTATGTAGCACTATATAGGTCATCGGGGTAGAGTATAACACAGCAAACACACACGCTTGTCACGGCAGCCTGGGCCAGGGTCGAACATCATGGCACCCTATTCACCTACATACCCATAGGGCTCTGGTCAAAAGTAGTCCACTCTTTAGGGAATAGGGCGCCATTTTGGAAGAAGCCACAGTGCTGAATCAGGCCCTATATACTCTGTTTTTTTATGGCTGAAAAATCAAATGAGATCCGACAGGCGATCACATGATCTCTGTCCCTGGCCACCCACTATCTGCATTGCCATCTCTGAGGCTGGCTCTGTTGTCACGGTCGTTCTGTGGATTACCATGCTCGTTGTTACAGGAGCCGTGGACGGGGATGTGATTATCATAACTGTTCTGATAGCTGCTGCTCTCGCTGAATAGATCATCAAGACGGGTATTGTAGGGTGAAGGGTGGGATAGTAGGATGGTGGATAGTGGAGATGCTCGAAACGGGGAAACATGATTATGTTACAACTGTGACCAATTACTGTACCTGAGTAGGGTTTATCTGGCTGGCTGTTTCGTAGTTCCTGTATATTTGATCATGGCAATGATGGGGGAGATGATGATAGGATAGTTAGTAGGAGACGTTCGATAGCGATGCTGATTTTGACGTTGATGATGGTGATAATGTCATTTCTTCCCTAAATGTTATCTGCTTTGGTGGATTCTTAAATACCAAAGGTCTCAAGGATCAAACCGCATGTGTGTCCGTGTGCTTGGGATGTGAGAGAGTAGCTGTGTTGACACACCGCGAAGTAGTTCGCATCGGAGTGACTGAAAGTGGTTGAATATTTAGGCCAGGATTCAAACCGATCGCGCTTTATTGACTGTGCACCTTTGAAGGCAGCGTTCCCGCATTCACGGTAAGCACTGCATATTAAGTTAGCTCAATCGGAAATTAGCGTTAAATCCCGCGTAGCTGGAGATTGAATCCTAGCCTCAGCCTGACTCCTAAAGTCTGCAGACATTGGGCTAATTTTACTCCGATACAAAGACTTGTCTGTAATTATCACTACAATGATGTGCTCGAACATGACACCTGGATGTTTATATTCTGTGTGCCCTGGTCATCCTCAGTGAGAGACGTGATAATTATCAAACATACCAAACCGTCTGTGTTAATCATTTCAGTGGCACACCTGAGTCTCTGAAACTGCTCAGCAGCTGTAACTTCTGTGATGATCAGACGAGACAGGATGTCTCTCGGCTAATTGTGTTGTAATGTCGTCCGGGTGGATTCAACACTTCACATGAAAGAGAGTTTCTGTTTGACACTCAAAGGGAAATTAGCGGGAGAAATAGGAGGGATATCAGTAATAGAAACACATATTCAGTTGAAGTTTATGTTGGAGTTAACTTTTTTTAATGACATTTTTTAAAGAAATTGGCTTCATGTTGTGTAAAGACAAAACATCACCAGAAATTAAAATGTCCTTATTGTGGTTTCAACTGAAATGGCATAGTTCAAACTGAAATGGCAGTTCAAACTGTTTAAACCATGGGCCTCTGTGGTCATTATTTGCTCATGTTGCAGGCTGTTATTGACGTGGAGTCTGGTCTTGCCTCTCTGTGACTATGTACATATTATTTGGCTGTTCAGGCCTTTCCGCCCCCTCCTCCACCTCCCAGAGGATAATCAGGGAATTACAAATGAAAAGTCAGGGCCATAAATCCTTCTCTCCTTCTCTCCCTCACTCCTTCACAGTCTCCCTCTCTGTTGGACTGACTGTGGGTCTTCCTGGGCAGAGAGAGGGGGGAGAACTGGGAGTAATCCAGGATTTCCACTGGATGCCGTCAGCGGTAGGCCACTTTCATCAGTCACCCGCTCACATCTGTGTCACACTCATTTCTCTCTCTCTCTCTCTCTCTCTCTCTCTGCGTGTGTGCATGAAGGCACGGCCTACGTGACTCAGACCCAGCTGGTGTTAACAGTGTGGTTCCAGTGAACCTGTGGGGAAGCCTGTGGGAACAGGGAGAGTGGACGTGTAAAATATAACCCTAGGACACAGTGTTCTGCTTTACACAACGTATCACTCATCAACCAGCACTCACAGATTTCCATGCAGCCTGGTATCAGTTTATCTGTGTCCCTTGCTGAAGCTGATGTCCATGTTTCACACCAGTGAGGAGAGTTGAAGCAAGTTGATATGAATTTGTTTTATACATTATTTTCTTAATTCCCCACTCGTGTTTTATCTCTTATTATTTTCTACATCGTAGGCACGACTGTCATGAACAAAAATAATAATAATAATAATTTAAATCAAGTGTTCTTGCCATGGCAACAGAAGACAAACTACTTACTACTGTCACCAACATTGTCTAGTTTCCTGGTCCTTCTCCTATCTAGATAGGACATGTGGTAACAAAACAAGTGTCATGTCTATACTGCACTGTAACCGTTTAAAGGGAGTTCCTCCCTCCCTCCCTCCCTCCCTCCTGTCCACCTCTCTATTTGTCAATCAACCTCAGAATGAAGAGACGACAGGCCACAATGGAGCCCTTCACACGCAGTAGATGAAAGTTGTAATTTGGCATGAAGAGGCATTGAGAGGGGAAGCTAAATATAGTCTCTCTATATACATTGTGCCTGGCAGAGAGAATAGCGATTAACAGCCAATTAAATGAATCACAGGGGTCAGCGGCAGTAAAAGATGAATGGTATGTTGCCATGCTGCTACCCCATAATCCACTAGAAGAAGAAGTAGAAGAAGAAGAAGAAGAAGTAGAAGAAGATTTTGTATCTTCAAATCTCTGGAAAACTATTTGATTTGAGTGGTGGTAATTGACTCGAATCACTGATGTTGATCATGCACATACAATGGGTGTCTGTGTGTGTGTGTGTCTGTGTGTGTGTGTGCGTGTGTCCAGTATCGATCGGGTACAGCAGCATCACCAGCCACCACATTTCAGAACCAGTAACAGAACAAGTCCTCCCCTAATTGCCGCTGTTCCTTTTAAAAGAATGTCTCATCATCGCCTCTACAAAAACAAGGCAAGTCATTACCGGCAAAATGGGTGCCATTTTACCCTCTGTTCCCCTCTTCTTCCTCCTCTCTGCAGCTGCTGATAGCTTCCACCTAGTTAAAGCCCAGTGATCAGGGCATCATCATCATCACCTCCTCCTCACCCTTCTAGGCTCATTCAGACCCCATTTGCGTAATTGCCGCGTCTAACCTCTCCCGAGCCGGAGCTCCTCCATAGGGAGCCAGCATAGCAGCCAGACAGATTGGAGCTCCATCGATATTAATAGAATCTCATTTCATGCCTCCGTCAGATAAAACAAAGGTCGGGTTTCAGGGAAGCAAGTTTGATCTTCTTACCGCGGCTGTTGAGACAGAATAGAGTACTTAGTGCTGTGTGGATAGAGCAGGATGGGAGATTGATATGCTGGGTTGTGGCTGTGAGAGTGTGTTGTTAGTCAGTTCAGTTGGCTTGGCAGGCCATGTCAGGCATTGGGGTTGAGCAATGGACAAATGGACAGTGAGACTTGGAGTGTTGCTCTGGCTCTTTCCAGGGAAGCTGAGTGACCTGATAATGTATGCATGTTCAAAATCAAATCAAATCAAATGTATTTATATAGCCCTTCGTACATCAGCTGATATCTCAAAGTGCTGTACAGAAACCCAGCCTAAAACCCCAAACAGCAAGCAATGCAGGTGTAGAAGCACGGTGGCTAGGGAAAACTCCCTAGAAAGGCAGAACCTAGGAAGAAACCTAGAGAGGAACCAGGCTATGTGGGATGGCCAGTCCTCTTCTGGCTGTGCCGGGTGGAAATTATAACAGAACATGGCCAAGATGTTCAAATGTTCATAAATGACCAGCATGGCCCAATAATAATAAGGCAGGACAGTTGAAACTGGAGCAGCAGCACGTCCAGGTGGACTGGGGACAGCAAGGAGTCATCATGTCAGGTAGTCCTGAGGCATGGTCCTAGGGCTCAGGTCCTCCGAGAGAGAGAAAGAAAGAGAGAAAGAGAGAATTAGAGAGAGCACACTTAAATTCACACAGGACACCGAATAGGACAGGAGAAGTACTCCAGATATAACAAACTGACCCTAGCCCCCCGACACATAAACTACTGCAGCATAAATACTGGAGGCTGAGACAGGAGGGGTCAGGAGACACTGTGGCCCCATCCGAGGACACCCCCGGACAGGGCCAAACAGGAAGGATATAACCCCACCCACTTTGCCAAAGCACAGCCCCCACACCACTAGAGGGATTTTCTTCAACCACCAACTTACCATCCTGAGACAAGGCCGAGTATAGCCCACAAAGATGTTGTTGCGTGTTCATGTTTGTTCGATGATTGCATCAGTTCCCGCTCTCATGCAGGCCCGGCGACTCATGAGTACTTGACCCATCGGGGAGAGATGTTGCGGGGCAGATGCGTGCGGGGGTAGGGAGCAGGGGTGGAGGGATTGGTGGAGGTGGTGGGGGGGGGGAGGAATACTCTTCCATTCTTCATCCTTCCATCCCTCTCTTTAGTTCTATTACCACCCATCGTCACCCCATTTCCTGAATTGCATTCGCAAGATGCTCTTTTTATTGTATTTAATACCATTTAATACCCACCCTACTCCTTCCAATGTATTTACCATAGAGCACACACCAACTAATATAATAGCTATACTGTATGTGTGACATGCACCAATCAGTGACCATTATACCCTGGTCTCTAATCCTCTATTAGCCACAGAGCCTGATGACATGCGAACAGCAGAACAGCTACACCATTCTTCAATAGCAACACCGCCGCCCTTTAAACCATATAGTACTAGCAGGCGTTGGGGGCGTTAGGCGCTCGCAGATGCATCCTGGGAAATCTCAACGCTAAACGCTCTCACATCAGAGACAAAAGGCAGGGATACATGGTTAAAGATATTTTATTATTTCATTACTCTCTCAATATTATTTATACTCTCTTTCTGGCCTCAGCACACACACACACACACATACGCACGCACGGACACACACACGCATACACTTTGCAGCCTGTTTTTACAGTCTTAATAATGCAGAGAGATGCAGTAGTGATGTATCGCTGGTCTTTGTACAAGGAATCCCTGGTGTGACACAAATTGATGGAGATCTATGAGGATTTAGCTTGTTATGGCGAAACAGGGAGACTTTAACCGTGGTGGGTGGGGGTGTGGGAGCAAGAAGCAAGGGATGGGAGGAGGAGGGGGGGGGCGCAGCTGGTCACAGCGCCGGGCAACGGACACTCGTTTAAAAAACGATTGAGAATGACAAAGGTTCCTTTTCTTCTGTGGTAGACAAAAAGGAAGGAGGGGGACAAGTTATCATTATACACACACACACTGTAGCTACCGTGTGATTACTGGCCTCAGCTCAAACCCCTGGTAAATGAAAAGAGAATAAAAAAGTGTTTATGGGAGATGTAGAGGTGTGTGTGGGTGGGAGGGCAGACGTTTTAATTAGAAATGAATGAGAGAGCGAGGGAGAAGGAGAAAGAGAAAGGATTACCTAGCTGGGGTGAGTGGGAGGGATTCTACTTTCTCTCCTATTAGAGACCTAATGGGACAGGGATCCCCTGGAAACAGCAGCACGCACGCACGCACACGCGCACACACACGCGCACACGCACACACACACACGCACACACACACACAGAGAGAGAGAGAGAACAGAGATACACATACACATAGACTCTCACAAACCGAGAAGAGAGACACACAGCCTACACATCGGCACATGGCAAAACGACACACACACATACTGTATATACTACAGCTGCACTGACACATACCAGCCTTGTTTATACAAGGTGCTAACATGCATCAGTTGTCTTGATCTTGTCCAAATTCTGATTGTGCCCACATTTTCAGACATGCATCTACAGATGGTTTTATATGTGTCTCTTATCTGCCCACTGTGTCTGCAGTCAGCATTGTGATCCAATTTCCGGGTCCCTCCCTGTATACAAATGATTTGACTGATATTCTTTCAAAATAATATTTTTGTATTTGTTTTAAGACACATATTTATGCTATAATTCAATGACGCCACTTGTCAACGATTTTTAGAGGGTTGAATAATGATCATTTAAATGGTTTCACTGTCTAGATCTGTCTACACTTGTAGGATATCCAGACACAATGTGTGTCTGACTATCTCCGGAGGTAGTCAGGAAGATCTGATCGCACTGTGATCAAAAAATGTGGGCACAGTCAGAATGTGGACAAGATCAGGACAAAGGATGCATGTTAGCACCAGGTATAAGCAGGGCTACTGAGGGGGATGTAGATGAAGTATTTCCACTGTGTTTTATGAGGGGTCTTCGTGGTCTCACCATGCCATACTTTTATGCTACAGTATGCTACAATACACTCTGACCCATAATCTCTCACTCTCTCACACATGCATCAGAATACATTAACGACAAATGAGGGAATAGTATATTTCAAAGCTCAGTCCTTTCAAAGAACACTAAATATAGCATAAAGTCATTTCCCTCCCTCTCTCTCTCCCTCCATCTCTCTCTGCCTCCATCTCTCTCTGCCTCCATCGCTCTCTGCCTCCATTGCTCTCTGCTTCCATCTCTCTCTGCCTCCATCGCTCTCTGCCTCCATCGCTCTCTGCCTCCATCTCTCTCTCCATCCATCTCTCTCTGCCTCCATCTCTCTCTGCCTCCATCGCTCTCTGCCTCCATCTCTCTCTGCCTCCATCGCTCTCTGCCTCCATCGCTCTCTGCCTCCATCTCTCTCTGCCTCCATCTCTCTCTGCCTCCATCGCTCTCTGCCTCCATCTCTCTCGCTCTCTTCATCTCTTTCCCGCCATCTCTCTCTCTTCATCTTTCTCTCTCGATCTCTCTTCATCTCTCCCTCCATCTCTCCCTCCCTCTCTCTCTCTCTCTCTCACTCTCTCTTGCTCCCGCCTACTCATCTATATTTATGGTCTCCATATTGAAAAGTTCTTTGCATTTAGAGCGAAGCTGTGAGCCGCTCCTCGCTGCAATTACTGATTAATTACAGGGAATTAAAGCAATTATGGCTGCAGAGATATACAATTAACACACACGCACCATGCTTCCTGATGCTAACACAGGCAATGCAATAGGCTAGGCTACATTACCATACAAACATCTCTTTCCTTTAGTCTCTTCTTTATCGCTCTCGTTCACCCCCTTCAACACGTGCGCCTTTCCCTCATCTTTCACTATCTTGGTATTTTTTTTATCCCTCTTTTGCTGTGCATTCAACTCCAGAGAGAGAGCGAGAGCGAGAGAGAGAGAGTGGGGGCGGATTCCTCTTCCTAGGCCCTAGCCAACAGCCAATCACGATCACTTTACAGTCTGGAAAAAGGAAGGATTGGCATTACGTTGCCTGCTATCTCTTATGTCCATTTCCCTCCTGGAGTGCCCTAATACAGTATATTTTATAGCCCGTTTGTTCTTCATTCCATGCTCAATGGCTGAGTTGTGAGACATTGTACTCTTTCTGTTAGATTGTCAGACACCATATACAATAACTGCCCATATTTAGAAACTTCTGCAGGCCTTTTGACAAACTTTAGACAGAGTTGTAACTGTTGTTTGTGTCTGTCAAGAGGAGAGGTTTGAGGAAAATCACAGCTTCTCCTCTGAGCAGGGTATAATTTGGCAAAGGGAAGATGACAGAAGGGAGCATCGTAAATAAGAAGAATGAAAGGAATAAAGAAGAAAGTGAAGTGTAAGGAGTGACAGATGACAGGGTCTCTTCTCGCGTCTATTCTCTCTCTCTCTCTCTCTCTCTCGCACTCCTCCCATCTCCCTCCTCTATGGACTGTCAGGGAGTGTGGTGCCTGCAGCCTAGCCTCCGGACAGAGACACACTCCTTCCTCTGTCCTCCCTCTTTCCTTCATGTGTTTGCTTTATTTACCAACAACAAGGAGCCCATTTGCTTAAAAGCTACATAAAAATGTCTCCAAAGACTGGCATGAACTTTGTGTTCTCTCCTTGCACTTTTAGTCGGCAATAAACTTTTTTTTCCACTGGTATGTATGATAGGTAAAGTCGCTGTAAGTTACTCTTACCTTTCTGTTTGTGAGGTGAACTCTATTGAAAAGTTTATATCAGTAGGTCATTGTTGAAATATATATTATATTCTGCTTCCTTTCTTTTTTTAAGTCATTTTAGTTTCTTCCAGGTCTGCCTGATCTCTTTTAAATCTAGTAAATGGTCTATCTTCTCCAAGTTGTCGTCTGTCTGTCAAAGTATGCTGAAACAGATTCCCAAGTTGATATAAAACGTGAAATATTTATATCCATACATATTTTTGCTTCTTCTTCTGGGTTTTCTTTAGCGGGGAACATTTTTTTCCACTTTATGTTTTTTATATTTATGATGGAGGCACGAGGAGTCCCTACGGCCATACTGTGAGTCATCCCTGGGTCCTGCCTGCTGCAGAGCACAGAGAGGAACCCCAGTCACACACACTCACACACTCACACACACACACACACACACACACACACACACACACACACACTCACACATGGATACACAGAAACACTCTTCTCTCTCTCTCTCTCTTTCTCTCTGTCTCACAAAATCACACACACACTGAACCAGAAACAGATAGAAGCAGAGAGTTATAAAATATGCTGACCAGAAGTACCGGAAGGGTCAGTGTGGACAGAGCGAAAACAATTCTGCATATCCAACGTGTTCGCTACGCTACATTAGATAAAGGGGCTGTGGTTAAACTATAAAGGATTTGCTTTTGGTCCAGATTCAAGGACCAGGGAGCTATGCCAGAGACATGGGCTCTAACAGTAAAAGTGTAATACAATTGTGTAAAGTTTATGCCACAACATGGTCAATGGTCAATTACAGATGTAGGATCTTAATTTGAGCAAGTTTCCTACAACAGGAAAATAATCCTGTGGTAACAGGAAATGTCCATTATTATGTGGTATTATTCATGGACATTTTTTATAGGGGTCATATGTTTTTCATTAGGACAAATCAAGTCTGACATTATAAAGTGGAAAGTACAACATTTAGAAACCTTTTTTTTTTTATGTTTCTTTTATTTTACCCCTTTTTCTCCACAATTTTGTGGTATCCAATTGTTAGTAGCTACTATCATGTCTCATCGCTACAACTCCCGTACGGGCTCGGGAGAGACAAAGGTTGAAAGTCATGCATACTCCAATACACAACCCAACCAAGCCACACTGCTTCTTAACACAGCGCCATCCAACCCGGAAGCCAGCCACACCAATGTGTCGGAGGGTACACCGTGCACCTGGCAACCTTGGTTAGCGCGCACTGCGCCCTGCCCGCCACAGGAGTCGCTGGTGCGCGATGAGACAAGGATTTCCCTACCAGCCAAACCCTCTCTAACCCAGACGACGCTAGGCCAATTTTGCTTCGCCCCACGGACCTCCCGGTAGCGGACGGTTACGACAGAGCCTGGGCGCGAACCCAGAGTCTCTGGTGGCACAGCTGGCGCTGCAGTACAGCGCCCTTAACCACTGCGCCACCCAGGAGGCCCCCTAGAAACCTTTTTAATCCTCTAATACACTACACATTTGGAATTCCTGCTGAACAGGAACATTATCAGCAACAAAAGAGTCATTGAATTAAAATCCTACATCTGTACTGTAAACATCACATTATTTTATTGCGGGAGAGAGGGAACACTAAGGAGAATGAGAGAAGGCCATTTCACTTCCAGCGGTGGAAAAATGACTGTTATACATGACTATTGTCATACTCAAGTATAATAGTCATACAATAATCATACTTGGGGTGGCAGGGTAGCCTAGTGGTTAGAGCATTGGACTAGTAACCTGAAAGGTTGCAAGTTCAAATCCCCGAGCTGACAAGGTACAAATCTGTCGTTCTTCCCCTGAACAAGGCAGTTAACCCACTGTTCCTAGGCCGTCATTGAAAATAAGAATTTGTTCTTAACTGACTTGCCTAGTTAAATAAAGGTAAAATATATATATTTTTTAATATTGTAAAAGTAAAGATACTGTACCTTAATAGAAAATTATTCAAGTAGAAGTGAAAGTCACCCAGTAACATCCTACTGGTGTAAAAGTATTTTGTTATAAATACAGTGCATTCGGAAGGCATTCAGACCCCTTCACTTTTTACACATTTTGTTATGTTACAGCCTTATTCTGAAAATGATTCAATTGTTTTTTCCCCTCATCAATCTACACACAATAAAGCCATAATGACATAACAAAAACAGTTTTTTTTATTTTTTTATTAAAAATATATATATTTAAAATAAAACTTTAATATCACATTTACATAAGTATTCAGACTCTTTACTCAGTACTTTGTTGAAGCACCTTTGGCAGCAATTACAGCCTAGAGTTTTCTTGGATACGATGATACAAGCTCCTCACACCTGTATTTGGGGAGTTTCTCCCATTCTTCTCTGCAGATGCTCTCAAGCTCTGTCAGGTTGGATGGGGAGTGTCGCTGCAAAGATATTTTCCGGTATCTGCAGAGATGTTAGATAGGGTTCAAGTCCAGGTTCTGGCTGGACCATTCAAGGACATTCAGAGACTTCCCCCGAAGACACTGCTGCGTTGTCTTGGCTGTGTGCTTAGGGAAGTTGTCCTTTGGGAAGGTGAACCTTCACCCCATTCTGAAATGCTGAGTGCTCTGGAGCAGGTTTTCATCAAGGATCTCTCTGTACTTTGCTTCGTTCATCATTCCCTTGATCCTGACTAGTCTCCCAGTCCCTGCCACTGATAAACATCCCCAAAGTGTGATGCTGCCACCACCATGCTTCACCGTGCCAGGTTTCCTCCCGACGTGGCACTTGGCATTCAGGCCAATGAGTCAGACCAGAGAATCTTGTTTCTCATGGTCTGAGAGTCCTTTAAGTGCCTTTTGGCAAACTCCAAGCAGGCTGTCATATGCTTTCACTGAGGAGTGGCTTCCGTGAGGCGACTCTACCATAAAGGCATGATTGGTGGAGTGCTGCAGAGATGGTTGCCATTCTGGAAAGTTCTCCTATCTCCACACACGAACTCTGGACCTCTGTCAGAGTGACCATCGGGTTCTTGGTCACCTCCCTGACCAAAAACCTTCCCCAACGATTGCTCAGTTTCGCTGGGTGGTCAGCTCTAGGAAGAGTCTTGATGGTTCCAAACTATTTCCGATTATGAATTATGGAGGCCACTGTGTTCTTTGGGACCTTCAATGCCGCAGACAGTTTTTGGTACCTTTCTCCAGATATGTGCTTCGACACAATCCTGTCTTGGAACTCTACGGACAATTCCTTTGACCTCATGGCTGGGTTTTTGCTCTGACATGCACTGTCAACTGTGGGACTTTATATAGACAGGTGTGTGCCTTTCAAAATCATGTCAAATCAATTTAATTTACCACAGGTGGACTCTAATCCAAGATGTAGAAACATCTCAAGGATGACCAATGGAAACAGGATGCACCTGAGCTCAGTTTCGTGTCTCATGACCACTTGAAAAGTGAGTGAATTTGATATTTTTCCTGTCTTGATAAGCATTCAAAATGTTAAAAGTACTTTTGGGTGTCTGGAAAAATGTATGGAGTAAAAATTATATTATTTTATTTTGGAATGTAGTGAAGTTGTCAAAAAATATAAATAGTAGAGTACAGATACCCCCCAAAGCTACTTCATTAGTACTTTAAAGTATTTTTACTGAAGTACTTTAAACCACTGTTCACTTCTCTCTCCTCTCAGAAACACAAGCAACGGAACAACTTACTGTAAAATACAGCTGTCCATTCTTTCGCTCGCTCTCTCTCCCTCCATCTCATTCCGTATTCTTCTCTTTCTCTCTCTCTGACTCACTCGCTCTCTCTCCCCTCCCCCTCTCTCTTCCCTACAGAATAGTTTAACTGATAATGACCATACGCCGCGGCTCGCACAAATTACATTTAATGTGTTTAGCTCCAATAATGTGCAGCACCGTGGCATGTTGCTTTTCCATAGCGAGAAGTGCGCCTCCCATCCTTAATACATCACCGTCACTAGATACCATTATGCAAATACTGCACCTGGGGGAAGAGAGGGATGGGTGTAGGGAGAGAAATATAGAGGAAGGGAAAAGAGAGAGACAAAGAAAGATGAAGAGAAGGAGCAAGAGGGCAGAAAATAAAGAGACAGGAAGAGAAAGAGAAACATACCGTAAACAGAAAGATTCAGAGATATATAAATTGCAAGGTCAACTTTTAACTACTTGGAGTTTGATTAGTAATGGGGTCTGACATAGAGTCCCCGTTACCGAGTAAACTATCTCTGGTTTAACCCTAAACAAAGCTTTCCGTCCACGTCCTAGTTCAACCCTGACCCTAGCCTCAACTACAACCGTCACCCTAACCTTAGCTTCATGGCCAACATGTCCAACCCTAGGGTTGTGTTAATGTTCAAAAGGGAGAAGTAGTACCCAGGCGAGAGATGGATATGAAAGGGTTACCAATTCAACATGCTCAGAGGCCTACTGAAATGTGCTATTTAAATGCAAGTCCTTCCCTAGAATGTTGAACCCTTAGGCCCTCTAACTACTGGCTGGTACAGTATGCTAACACTGCAGGCAGAGTTGAGAAAGAGTTTAGGATTCACAGGATAGGAAGACCCTGCTGGGCATGTCTCTGTGTCCTCAAACATGACAGTTATACACAAAGTTACAAAAGATTCAACAGCAATGCAGTATGGCATCTAACATTGTCTGATGATAGCAAAAAGAAAAGGCAGACATGCTAGTACATGTAATATGACAGTATCTTACACACCTCTCTCTCTCTATTTCTCTCTCCGTCACCTCTCCATCCTCACCATTCCTGTCTCTCTCTCTCTCTCTCTGTCTCTCTCGCTGTCTCCCTCCGTCTCTCCTTCTCTCTGTCTCTCTGTCAATAACACATAGTGACAGCTTATATAAGGAGCTGAGTTCCCTACTCAACTCAACTCCCCTTAATCTCAGCCTTTTTTCTCTTCTAAATGACTCACTTCACTTATAACACTTCAACCTAAGTGCGAGACACAGCACCGAGAGGAAGGGATGCATAGAAACAGAGGCAGAGTAAGAGAGAGACAAGTGGAGAAAGATAGAGACAAAGAGAGGGAGACAAAGGGGAGAGACAGAGGGGAAGAGAAAGAGAGAGAGGGGGAGAGACAGAGAGGGAATGCATGAAAATAGAGGAGAGGAAGCGCAGGTTTAATTATTTAAACCTTGCTGCGGAGAGAGAGAGAGAGAGAGAGAGAGAGAGAGAGAGAGAGAGAGAGAGAGAGAGACAGAAAATGAAAGAGAGAGAGGTGCTCATTTTGACCTAGATGAGGCTGTGTGTCTATATATTCATAGTCTATTGGTGTTCTCTGCGGAGGGTGGGGGTGTGGAGGGGGTAGGGAGTAAGGTTGCAAAGCTGACGGTAATTTACCAAAGTTACCGGAAACTTCAGTAACTTCAGTAATTAACAAAACATTTAAGACAATCTATCGTAACTTTGGTAATTATTAATATATAGTATTCATTTGTATATTTCTGTCCATATTGACCAATATATAAATAATATGTCATACTGAAACCCTCATATTAATAAAATAGTCCATATTGTCCATGAATTTCTAGTAGATAAACCATATGGTTCAAGAGAAAATGGCCTAATTAAGGAAAATTAAGGCATTAATCAAGAATTTCATCATTTTCAGTTACCTCTGCAACTCGTCTAACTACATACCTTTTTTCACAACTGCCAACAGTTTGACGGCAAATACATACTGACATAAAATAAATAAAAGTGTGTAAAAAAATTAAATATATTTCATGCTGACGCCCTCGTATTCATTTAAAAAAACTGAGCTAACAAATGGAATTGTTTTAAGATAGAAAAAATATATTTGGTATGACTATTTGATTTAGAATTTTAGGACCCCTGTAGGTAAAAAAAAAAAAAACGAAAAAAATGTAAACAATTATTTTATCAAATATTTTGTTTGGCCTTTATTGCTATAGCCCTTAGAAACACATTGAACAACACATTCATTACTGGCAAACAGACAGTCCAAAACTTCATGATAAGGAATAACGTTTTGAATTGTCTGTCCTATATCTACAAGATATAAGAACGCTCAGGAAATATGTGTTCGTGAGAGTCTCCCCTTTCCATAAGCGGGAGTAATATTACAGAGCCTTCTGAAAGTATTTATACCCCTTGACTTATTCAACTTTTTTTTGTTCCAGACCTTCTCTGAAAGGCATTGGAAAATCTCCCTGGTCTTTGTGTTTAAATCTGTGTTTGAAATTCACTAGGTTGACTGAGAGACCTTACAGATAATTGTTTGTGTGGGGTACAGAGACAAACAAGGTAGTCATTCAAAAACCATGTTAAACACTATTATACCATGGCATTGTTGAATACTCCTTTCTGATTGGCTTGAAGGGCATTGTAGAACGTGTATTTTTCCCTATAATGCATGGTATATTTGCGGGTCCTATTTCAATGGATATAGCTAATGTGTACATTTTTTTTTTAGCTGCTTTTGAACGCAAAAGTCGAATTGAAAACAGTATTGGTATTGTAGAATTTCGATTTTCATAATAGCAAGCGAGGACTGACGGTTTGGTGAGATAAACGGGCAGGTCTGTTTGTTTGGTTACCACGGCAACCAATGCTGCCATGTACCTCAGTGGATGTTGAACCCATTTCTACCGACAAAATGAACACAATTCTAGTGGCAAATGTGTAAAATGATAGCCCCGGTATAAAAGGGATAATCAACTCTGAGCTCGATGTGTTCTCTGGGAAATAATGCAACTCGGCTGACGCGTCGTGGAACACACCCTTCCGCGTCCTTCATTATTTTCCATAGAACTTAGAGCCCCCTCGCTGATAATCCCTTACTTATGGCACACCGAGTGATTCCATGCAATTTATTATGTGACTTGTTAAGCAAATGTTTACTCCTGAACTTATTTCGGCTTGCCATAGCAAAGGGGTTGAATACTTATTGACTCAAGAAGTAACCGTTTTTTCTCTCCAAAATGTGGAAAAAGTCAAGGGGTGTGAATACTTTCTGAAGGCACTGTAGTTTGTAATACCGTTCTGACGCTACAGATGTTTTCCTGGTCTGGCAAGCTGTGGCTCTGCCCATTTCCCACCACAGATGTGGAAGGTCAACATAGGCGGATGCGGTGAATTGAGACCCAGCCCATGCAAAAAGCCAGATCATCTCTAGTGTAGACCTTTCCTGCAGCCAAATTACCAAATCGCCCCTAGTTGCCTTATGGGTTAATATTTTATCTTGTTGCCAGAAATCCGGTGTTTCTATGTCAAACTGTTTTGTTATATTTCAGTCTTCTGAGATGTATATGAAGTGTAATATTAGGATGCAAACTCAAAAAAATGTAATACATTTCAATGTCTGACATGGTACAGGTGTTCTTTGTTTTACACCCATAACCATGTGTGTGAGGTGTATACGTTTGTTTCAAAGTAGATTCCTTTAAGACAAGAAACACTCTGTGTGACCCTGGTTTAGCCCACCGCAGTAAAAGGTTCAATTGACGGATTCTGCTTGGGATTTTTCTATTATGTTAATCGGATTGACGCACGGGCGTGTCAATAGACTCTAGGGGGAACACCAATGGCATTTACTAAGTCGATGGCTTATATTCAGGACAATGTTTTACATTAGAAGTGGGGGTTACTCACTCAACTCAAAACTCTAATTTTTACACTTAGTCAGACTCTCTCCGTACCTTCTTTAACAGTGAATACGATGTATATTTTTTATTTTCTCCTTTATTTATTTATTTATTCATTTAGTCTTTCAGTCAAATGCTGACAAAAATTCCAAAATAATATCAAACATTGTAGGCTTACACCCATATCAACCATCCCAATAGAGTGAATCAGAAAGCAAGTACACATGAGTCCCGCTGGGACCAGGATCCTCCTGAGGGTTCTACTGTATGTGCTGCGCCGAGGGACAAGGGTGAACCAGAGGACCCCCATTTTTGTAGTACCACTCTCGAGAGGGCCCATCCCGGGAACGGTGTCCCGATGTGGGGAGGAGTGCAGGAGGATGCTAGGTCTACCCATCCACACTGGTTCTCCCCCGTGACCAACACCGCTTTCATCTCCTCATGTCCTCCGGGTGGGGAACAACAAACCACAGTGGGAGGGAGAAAAGAGGAAGAGGAACGGAGAGAGCGAGAGAGGACGAAAATGTATGTACTAACCAGAGGTCATAAGTATTCAGTCTATGTTAGAACAAAGGGTGCTCTTAGGGTTCAAAGGTCATAAGTAAGACTATTATGAACTGTACATAATTCAATATGATTCCAGGTATATTTACTGTTTCTCCCCTCAGATCTTCATCCATTTACATGTAGATTCTGGTAATTTAACAGATGCTCTTATCCAGAGCGTCTTACAGTCAATGCATTCAACTAAGGTAGGTGAGACAACCCAGTCATTACAAATAAAACTCTCCTCAATTATATATATACACTGTATATATATATTTTTAACTAGGCAAGTCAGTTAAGAACAAATTCTTATTTACAATGTCGGCCTACCAAAAGGCAAAATGCCTCCTGCTGGACAGGGGCCTGGGATTCAAAAAATACAAAAATAAACGCAATATAAATATAGGACAAAACACACATCACAACAAGAGAGACACAACACTATATAAAGAGAGACCAAAGACAACAACATGGCAACACAGCATGGTAGCAACACAACGTGACAACAACATGGTAGCAACCCAACATGACAACAACACGGTAGCAACACAACATGACAACATGGTAGCAACACAATGTGACAACAACGTGGTAGCAACACAACGTGACAACAACATGGTAGCAGCACGACGTGACAACAACATGGTAGCAGCACGATGTGACAACAACATGGTAGCAACATGACGTGACAACAGCATGGTAGCAGCACGATGTGACAACAACATGGTAGCAACACGACGTGACAACAACATGGTAGCAACACGACGTGACAACAACATGGTAGCAACACAACGTGACAACAACATGGTAGCAACACAATGTGACAACAACATGGTAGCAACACAACGTGACAACAACATGGTAGCAACACGACGTGACAACAACATGGTAGCAACCTCAATAGAGCAGCTATCAGCAAAATCAGGCTTGAACCTCAATCAAAACCCCATAAATGAGGGATACAGTTGTGTGTTAGTTTCACATGACCTATATCGAGCTAATGTAGCATGGCAGCTCCGGTACAGTTCAGTTGAGGATATCTGCTCTGTCACACACACACACTTCCCCTCATCTCAGAATTAAGCTGTGGTAGTGTTACAAAAACTCCGGTGATTATCTGTGATGTGCCTCTGTTGACGGAGGAAGGGAGGATGAGAAGATGGAAGGAAGAGAGGAACGCAGGAGCAGAGGAAGAGGGAACAGAGGAGGTTTCAAACATCCCACCTCAAAACACTTCCCTTTACTTCCACGTGTGAACTCTGTCTTGTTCAATGGAAAGAGTCCTTTCCTCTTCTCCTCTGAAACCCTTTTTCTTTATTCCCATCCCTCTTTTGTGCTTTGCATCCCTCCTTGGCCCTCTCCATTCTTCCTTCCTCTCTCTTCATCCCTCATCTCCCTGACTTTGTCTCTCACACGCTCTCTTTTTCCCTATCCCCTCTCTTCATCCCTTTACCTTCATGTATCTTCCCTTTCTCCCTCTGTCCACTACTCTCCCTGACTGAGGCAGCTGTTGGCGATCGAGAGCCACGCGTTCCCGTTTCTAGGCGCTAGCGCGTCGTTACGATAGCGCTACTAAACTTCCCGATAAAAATCTATGTTTAATTCAGATGGCTGAAGGCCATTGACAGAAAGAGTGGAACCCTTTCATCTACAAAGGGACTGGGAGAAACGGGGAAAGACGAGTGGGAATCTGCAGGATTAGTGGAATCGTCACGAGCTGTCCCATTTACAACATGGAAGAACCCTCTCAACCGCTCAGTCACATCCCCCATAACCTCAGAGGCTAAGGTGTGTGTGTGTGTGTGTGTGTGTGTGTGTGTGTGTGTGTTACAGCAGTGTTATGTGTGATAAGAGGCTGTGAGATTAGCTTCAGTTTATTTCTCTGTGGTCTTCTCATCGTCCTCTAATGAAGATATCTCAATTGAGCAGAGACGAGTGTGACAGGTAATGAAGCTGTCACAACTGTGCCTCACACACACGCACGCAAGAACGCACTCACACACACACTCTCTCACACACACACACACACACACACACACACACACACACACACCAGTGGCTGGTGGGAAGTGTTATAGGAGGATGGGCTCATTGTAATGGCTGGAATGGAATCAATGGAACGGAGTCAAACATGTGGTTTGATAGAGTTTGATACCGTGCCATTTATTTCATTCCAGCCATTACAATAAGCCCATCCTCCTATAACTCTCCCCACCAGCCTCCACTGACACACACATACATACACAAAAACGCACACAAACATGAGGAGGACTGAATATTCTGCCTGTTTCACATACAGATGGTTGGTGTTTCCTACAATACTCATTCTGCGCAAGAGGCAGTAAGTTACATGTGGCCTAACTGACGCCTGGGGGTCAAAACCTAAAGGTCAAAGGTTGGACATTTCCACAAGTCGACATGAGACGCATGGGCACAAACACACACACGGACACACACACACCACAGACATACACGTTCACTGGCAAACACATACCTGCATGCACATGGATGTGCAAATGTACACGCATTAAACTTAACAGGGCTTGGCCTCACAGCAATAGAAAATAGTTACTAATAAAATTCCAGTACTCTGTGTGTTCCATTGCTAGATAGGTAGGACTCTGGGCCCAGTGTGAGAGCTCCAAGGCAGATATAATAAACATGAACCACACAGACATACAAACAGACCCACCCACACACATGCAGACAAACACCACACACACACACACACACCTCCCCCATCTCTTCATGTACCGCCCGTATTCCTGGCACTTCAAACTAGCGCTCCTATCACAACACAACCTGCCTGCGCTTAACAAGCCATCTCTGCTCACACAGCCCAGACTGTTTATGCTTTTACAAAAAGTTGAAACACACACATAGTGTGAGACAACGCTCTGGCTGAAGATGGTCCCACTAGGTATCTGGTGTTTGTGACAAAATATATTTTAGAATCTTTATACATTCGTATTTGTCCGACAGTTTTGCACACAGCTCTTAGCATATATTACACTCCTGGACTCTGTGGCCTGTGTGTGTGTGTGTGTGTGTGTGTGTGTGTGTGTGTGTGTGTATTGAGCTAAGAGCAAAGGGGTTGGTTGACTGAGTGAGTAGAGCACACTACAAAGATAGAAATGTCAAGTTGGAAGAGTGACGGGGGGTTGGAGGGTAGGAAGGAGGAGAGGGGAAGGAGGGATATACGGCAAGCCTGGAGAGATGAGTACATCACCGCCGCAGCCCCTGTCACTTCACATTAACCCACCCTAACACACACTCTGACACCCACCCCCCTAACACACACACACTGCCCCCCCCCCCCTCCACCCACTCTCCTAACCCACACTCTGACCCCCTCACCCCCCCGAAAACACACACTCAGGCGCTCACAGTGATTAATTCATTAGGTTGGGATGGGGATGGGGGGGGGGGGGGGGTGCTCAGTACTGTAGATCATGAGAGGTGACAGGATCTGTCATCATCAGGCTGTGGGTTTACCAATGTGCTGCTGTTACTATGACACTATTAACCTAACTCCCTGGGCTGTCAAGTTTTTTTATTTTTTATTACATGTTATGTAGCTATGACACTATAGCCTGTGTCTTGGAACGCAGCACTCTTTGTACCATTCCACACAAGAAATTCCCTCACGGGTACAATAAAGTTATTTGAATGTGATTAGAATAGAGTTTAAACGTGCCCTGTGGAGTGTTGGGTTGTTACTTTAAAGCTTTTGTCTGGGTCCACGCTGTTACGTTTGAGTTATTGTTGTTTTGCGTGAGGAGTAACTTTTTTGTTGTTCTTTTGTTTCCGGTATTCCACCATGGGACTTGTAGTGAGGAATCATTCGGGGATAGTACTGTCCCCTTAGCTTTAAGTATGGAACCCAGTTCATACTTATATTTGTACTATTTTACAACTACCATTACCATTTCAGAGAGATTTTTCTGGGAGAATTTGGATGACAGAATCATGTCCAGCAGCTTTGCAGTCTTCGTTATGGAGTCTCTGAGTCCAGTTCTGATGGAGCTCACCTCAGAGATAGCACAGTGTGTCCAACATGAGGAGGGAGGCCCGGTTATCTGGGAGTAGGCTCCGGTCCAGACCTCACAGAGAGGGAACCACCCTAGCCATCTGTGGGTCTCCACATCCACCTGGCACCTACCTCACCCTCCTACCCCATTCACAGAGTGAGTGAGCGAGAGTGAGAGAGAGAGAGAGAGAGAGAGAGAGAGAGAGAGAGAGAGAGAGAGAGAGAGAGAGGAGGAAGAAAGAGAAAGAGAGAGAGAGAGAGAGAGAGAGAGAGGAAGAAAGAGAAAGACAGAGAGAGAGAGAGAGCGAGAGAGAGAGAGAGAGAGAGAGAGAGAGGAGTGAGAGGAAGAAAGAGAGAGAGAGAGAGAGAGGAAGAAAGAGAAAGAGAGGGTATTTGCACATTGTTACAACACTGTACATGGGCATAATATGACATTTGAAATGTCTCTATTCCTTTGAAACTTCTGTGAGTCTAATGTTTACTGTTCATTTCTGACTGTTAATTTAACTTTTGTTTATTATCTATTTCACTTGCTCTGGAAATGTAAACATATGGTTCCCATGCCAATAAAGCCCTTTGAATTGAGAGAGAGAGGCAGAGAGAGAGTGTACGTTTGTGTAATTGTGTGTGTACGTTACAAGGACTGGAGAGATGTGAGGGAGTGCATGTGTAAAACGTTTATGTCAATATTTGTGAATGTTTATCTGTTGTTTACGTGAATGAGAAAGCCTTTCTGTTTGGGTGCAGTTCTCCATCCATCCGGCCCTCTCGCTCTCCCTCCATCTCTCTCTCTCTCTCTCTCTCTCGCTCTCCCTCCCTCCATCTCTCTCTCTCTTGCTCTGTCTCTCTTTCACTCTCTCTCTCGCTCTCCCTCCATCTCTCTCTCTCTCGCTCTGTCTCTCTTTCACTCTCTCTCATTGTCTCTCTTTCACTCTCTCTCATTGTCTCTCTCTCTCTCTTGGTTGTGGTCTGGCAGCCGGTAGTCCTGGGTGGTGCAGTCGGTCAAGTCGACCTTCTAAAGGGAAGGGCAGGAGGAGACCCCGCACCCCGGCCCAGCCCTGCAGAGAGGCCATCTGGATGGGGGAAACACACGCAGAGCACCTGGCCAGACTTCGAGCACTGACTCACACACACACACACACACATACATAAACACTGTACCAGTGCCTCGTTGCGCTCATTCATTGAGCTCTCTTACCTTCACATACCCTCTCACCCACACATATTTGCCTTGGCATACGCAACTCTCCTCCTCACCCTCATCACATGCATCATAATAACCAATGCCATAACCCTTATTTCACATACATATACAAACACCCTCTACCCTAGTTACACCAAACCCTCACCCTGTAAGACCAACAAACACCCGATTATAACATGCACACACACACACCTACATACACCTCACACACTGTCTGATCTGTTCAACCTTTTTTTATCTGCTTCAATGTGAGTGCTGAGCACTGATAACTCGGCATGAACCTGCCTAGGTTGGAGAGCTCCAGCTACATTTGGTTAAAAGCCATTATTATGGTAATGTGAGGATGCTTGAGATAATGGCAAGATAAGAGCCACTGTCTCTGACATCACAATCCCTCTCTTTCTCTCCATCCGTTTTTTTGTGGCTTTTTCTGTATCTATCTATCTCTCCCTCCATCTCTTCCTTTATCCCTCTCTTTATTTGTCCTCTCCCTCCCGCTATCTGGCCAATGACTGGTGTGAGCTGTTTTCAGGGTTACCTGTAACATTGAGGGGTAACAGGCGTAACAGGGAATCTAAACGGGTGACTCCACGGAGAGACTTGGAGGAGGGAGAAGGAGAGAGAAAAATAGAGAGAGCGAGAGAGAGAGAGAGAGAGAGAGGGAAGGAAACTAGATGAATCACAGGAAATAGTTTTCAGGTAACTAAACACACAAAAAAAAGACAAAAAGGGAGAGAGGGACAGACAGATATAGAATGAATGTGTGGGAGGGAGGGAGGGAGAGAGAGATTGAGAGAAATGTAATGCCATGCACATCGAATTTCCCCTAATATGATTTTGTGTTCTGTGTCTATTCAAGTCAGCTCTGATTTGGTTGTGTGTTGTAATCGCATCAGAGCAGGGATTTGCACTGGATTTTTCACTGTTGTTGTGCCTCCTTCCTCTTACTGATGCTGGCATCAGCCTACATGACACAAATCCTCTCTGATAAATTAAAAATGATTGATTCGGAGTCAAAGATGGAAACTGCACCGTGGGGAGTGTGTTGATGTGTTGCATACAGGGTGCATGTTTGCATGTATGTACGTGCATGTGGGTGTGCATGTGGCCGTATATGTACGTACGTGCATGCATGTGTCTGTTGGGGAGGGGGATTTATCACACACTAAAGAAATGAGTGGAGAGGAGATATCCAATGGTTAAATGGAGTAGCAACATCGAATGCTACATTGGCTTCATTGTGCTATAGTATAGCTGCATACAAGGACTTAGATGAATAAACCTTCTGTCACGTCAGTGCCTGTGCAAGTACTCGCACCTTTAGTCTATCAACACCAGTGGTGACACGTCATTCAGGGCAGGTGGGGCAAAAAAACCTCAAACATGTATAAAATCCTTGAGTTAATAAAGCCGCATACAAACATGGTCTTTTGAATAAGGCAGCTCCAAAATGCAGGCGTTTCAGCCTAGCTCCAAGCGTTCTGTGGTGCAGGAGCAGCCAGCGAAAGGGTAGGAGTTGGACATTTTCTTTAGTTGCGCTGTGATTGGCTCAGGGTTCTGTCACTCATGGGGACATTACATCACCGCAGAGTCTTCAGGGAGAGGTAGCCAGTTCAAGCCCCCTTGGGTGCTGCCATAGATTTACATTAGAAGTGCCTGTCCACGAAGGCTCAAGGTCATTGGCCACAGATAAAATATCTACCGCAGATTTGATTGGACTGGGCAAATGGCCAAATAACAAGTATCCTGTTTCAGGCACAATGTATAGGCAATTTCCTCCCATGTCTCTGACCCATTGATCATTAATTCCCTCTTGACCTTTAGTCCTCTGCATTGTGTATTATCTTAGAATCCTCTTACACAAGCTAGCTAGCTAGACAAGCAGTCATCATCATGATTCGTGTTGACAATCTGCTGGCAAATCCTTTTCAAACCTTGTCATATAAAGATAAACTATAGATAAAGCGTATTGGTGCTCGGCCATTGAACATAAATGTTACACAACAAGTTAGAAATCTCAAATTCAACAACGAGTGGTTTGGAAGGAATCAGTGACTAACTGCGATACAAAGCAATCACTATTTTGCTTCCCCTGCTTGCAATTCGGTGGAGAGGGTGTGCATTACAAGTCTGGGTTTAAGGATTTAAAACATCTGTCTGAAAGGGTTTATTTTCCAAACTTAAAAGCATAAACATTCACACGCAACACCATGGGCCAGAAAAGGTTGAATACATTGGCCATGCTGTCAATCCAGCATGACTTCAGCCGGGTTCAAAACAACTGGGAACTCGGATATCTCTGACTTCGGTGAATTCAAGACAACTGGGAACTCTTTCTAGGCCCTCTCCTATTCTCGCTATACACCAAGTCACTTGGCTCTGTCATAACCTCACATGGTCTCTCCTATCATTGCTATGCAGACGACACACAATTAATCATCTCCTTTCCCCCTTCTGATGACCAGGTGGCGAATCGCATCTCTGCATGTCTGGCAGACATATCAGTGTGGATGACGGATCACCACCTCAAGCTGAACCTCGGCAAGACGGAGCTGCTCTTCCTCCCGGGGAAGGACTGCCCGTTCCATGATCTCGCCATCACGGTTGACAACTCCATTGTGTCCTCCTCCCAGAGCGCTAAGAACCTTGGCGTGATCCTGGACAACACCCTGTCGTTCTCAACTAACATCAAGGCGGTGGCCCGTTCTTGTAGGTTCATGCTCTACAACATCCGCAGAGTACGACCCTGCCTCACACAGGAAGCAGCGCAGGTCCTAATCCAGGCACTTGTCATCTCCCGTCTGGATTACTGCAACTCGCTGTTGGCTGGGCTCCCTGCCTGTGCCATTAAACCCCTACAACTCATCCAGAACGCCGCAGCCCGTCTGGTGTTCAACCTTCCCAAGTTCTCTCACGTCACCCCGCTCCTCCGCTCTCTCCACTGGCTTCCAGTTGAAGCTCGCATCCGCTACAAGACCATGGTGCTTGCCTACGGAGCTGTGAGGGGAACGGCACCTCAGTAACTCCAGGCTCTGATCAGGCCCTACACCCAAACAAGGGCACTGCGTTCATCCACCTCTGGCCTGCTCGCCTCCCTACCACTGAGGAAGTACAGTTCCCGCGCAGCCCAGTCAAAACTGTTCGCTGCTCTGGCCCCCCAATGGTGGAACAAACTCCCTCACGACGCCAGGACAGCGGAGTCAATCACCACCTTCCGGAGACACCTGAAACCCCACCTCTTTCAGGAATACCTAGGATAGGATAAAGTAATCCTTCTCACCCCCCTTAAAAGATTTAGATGCACTCTTGTAAAGTGGCTGTTCCACTGGATGTCTTAAGGTGAACGCACCAATTTGTAAGTCGCTCTGGATAAGAGCGTCTGCTAAATGACTTAAATGTTAAATGTTAACTCTGAAATAAACAAGCTCCAACTGGGAAAATAAGTTTTGAACGGTCATCCAACTCAGAATTCCAAGTCAGGAACTCGGGTTTCTTTCTAGAGCACCGACTTTCTGACCTGAAGATCAATGAAGTCATGATTTAACCTACATTTTTTCTAAGTTCCCAGTTGTTTTGAAAGCACCACAAACCCAGAGAATGCCAGACTTTGATGACAACATTTGCCCACAAGATGGACCGCCGCGCCACCTTCCTGTTCAAATGGGCACAGCACAACAACTGTGAGTCCAAAAATAGGCCTATGTATTGTATGCTGGTGATGTAACCTACCAGGGATATGTATGTACTGTATACTGTAGCTAAGAAAATAATACTAAGTTCATGTTGTGTAGTAAGCTGTTAGTAGCCCATGTGTATCACTCAAATAATTAGGTCCCTCTCCCCCTATGGTGGTGCACATGTAGCCTATAGCCACCTATAGTCAGTTTTAGAGAAATGTCATTTACATTTACATTTAAGTCATGTGAAAGCTTTCATTGTCTGCTTATAAGCCCCCGTTATTTATCCTACATTTCTGACTTGGTGTACAGGGAGAATAATGTAAAAATGACCCATGTTCTGAATTCTGTAATTCCAGTTGATATTGCAAGGGTTGTTTGCGCAATGCACTGTCTGTGCTTCGGTATAGGCCTATTGTCTATAAAAGTGGATCCTCGTGATTGTATTTTCCTACAATTTTTTAGACCACATAGGCCTAATAAAATACTTCAAAATGGTAGACTAACTGCGTTTCTCTCTCCCTCTCTCTTGTGATTTAAAGAAGATTAAAGTTAACGCCTCAACATCTTGCTGAATTTATCTAAACTGATACCTATCAGAATTTCTGTCAAATCAAATCAAATTGATTTATATATCCCTTCATACATCAGCTGATATCTCAAAGTGCTGTACAGAAACCCAGCCTAAAACCCCAAACAGCAATCAATACAGGTGTAGAAGCACGGTGGCTGGCTAGGAAAATAAAGGCCAAAACCTAGGAACCTAGGTTTCTTCCTAGGCCAAAACCTAGGAAGAAACCTAGAGATGAACCAGGCTATGTGGGGTGGCCAGTCCTCTTCTGGCTGTGCCGGGTGGAGATTATAACAGAACATGGCCAAGATGTTCAAATGTTCATAAATGACCAGCATGGTCAAATACTAATAATCACAGGCAGAACAGTTGAAACTGGAGCAGCAGCACGGCCAGGTGGACTGGGGACAGCAAGGAGTCATCATGCCGGGTAGTCCTGAGGCATGGTCCTAGGGCTCAGGTCCTCCGAGAGAGAGAAAGAAAGAGAGAAAGAGAGAATTAGAGAGAGCATACTTAAATTCACACAGGACACCGGATAGGACAGGAGAAGTACTCCAGATATAACAAACTGACCCTAGCCCCCCGACACATAAACTACTGCAGCATAAATACTGGAGGCTGAGACAGGAGGGGTCAGGAGACTCTGTGGCCCCATCCGATGACACCCCCGGACAGGGCCAAACAGGAAGGATATAACCCCACCCACTTTGCCAAAGCACAGCCCCCACACCACTAGAGGGATATCTTCAACCACCAACTTACCATCCTGAGACAAGGCCGAGTATAGCCCACAAAGATCTCCGCCACGACACAACCCAAGGGGGGGGGTGCCAACCCAGACAGGAAGATCACATCAGTGACTCAACCCACTCAAGTGACGCACCCCTCCTAGGGACGGTATGAAAGAGCCCTAGTAAGCCAGTGACTCAGCCCCTCTAATAGGGTTAGAGACAGAGAATCCCAGTGGAAAGAGGGGAACCGGCCAGGCAAAGAAAGCAAGGGCGGTTCGTTGCTCCAGAGCCTTTCCGTTCACCTTCACACTCCTGGGCCAGACTACACTCAATCATATGACCCACTGAAGAGATGAGTCTTCAGTAAAGACTTAAAGGTTGAGACCGAGTTTGCGTCTCTCACATGGTTAGGCAGACCATTCCATAAAAATGGAGCTCTATAGGAGAAAGCCCTGCCTCCAGCTGTTTGCTTAGAAATTCTAGGGACAATTAGGAGTCCTGCGTCTTGTGACCGTAGCGTACGTGTAGGTATGTACAGCAGGACCAAATCAGAGAGATAGGTAGGAGCAAGCCCATGTAATGCTTTGTAGGTTAGCAGTAAAACCTTGAAATCAGCCCTTGCCTTGACAGGAAGCCAGTGTAGGGAGTCTAGCACTAGAATAATATGAATACATTTTTTTGGTTCTAGTCAGGATTCTAGCAGCCGTATTCAGCACTAACTGAAGTTTGTTTAGTGCTTTATCCGGGTGGCCGGAAAGTAGAGCATTGCAGTAGTCTGTCATGTCCATCTTGAAAGTGCTGAACGAAGGCCAACCTCATTGCAGCTCGTTTGCTTGCACTTGCTTATACATAGAGCATAGTGTTAATGATATAAGAACAAACATTATCTACTGAACATAAATATTATAATGTGTGTGCATGGTTTAAAGTCAAAACTCATGTCGACATTCGTTATTATTGAAGGAGAATACGTTTATTATTGAGTTATACAAATTCACAAGGAGTCAGTAGATACCATATTTATTTAAGCAAGTCAGCCATATCAGCTATGGTTTTTAAAAAGGCAGTGAATTAGGCTGAATTAACTTTTTCGCAGCCAGATGAGGCTCAGCTGATGTCCAGATTCCCTCCATGGTGGTGAAAAGAAAGCTCCGCCGTCAGGACAGCTTTACGTAGGCCTAACAGTTACGTAGGCCTAACAGTTACGTAGGCCTAACAGTTACGTAGGCCTAACAGTTACGTAGGCCTAACTGTGATTATGATCTAAAAGGCTGACCTTATCTTAGATCAGCACTCCTACTCTAAGACAGTGTGAAAACGTATTCAATACACTGTGATCTTGATGAGTATAGCTACCACATGGTCACTGTAGCCTACTCAAAGGTTTTCTGCACAGAAAAACAAGAAAGCATTTACTTATACATTATGCACACATACACAAAATATACTCTTCCTACAACACACACACACAAACATATACACATCACACACAGGTCATACAATCTGACACACATACTGTGCATACACAGTGTGTAAACACATGCACTTTACACACAATCTCACATGCTCTCTCACACGCACATACGCATGCACGCGCACACACTCTCACATGCTTTCTCTCTCAAGCAAGCATGCATGCATGCACGCACGCACACACACACACACACACACACATGTTGCGGGCTCTCGCTCCCCCAATTAGTGTTGTGGAGCGTCGTGTCGGGGGATTATGCTTTCTTCTCCACTGTCAGGTCCCATCACAAAGACTACTGCTGCTCATTAGTGTCAACCTCAGCTGTGCCACCACTCTCTACCTCCCTCTCTCGCCCTCTCTCTCTCTCTCTCCCTCACTTTACATCGCTCTCTCTGTAACACCCTCCATCTCACTCTCTCTGTACCTCTCTTTCTCGATCCATCTCTCACTGTCTCTCTCTATATATACACACCTCTCTCTCTCGACCTCTATACAGTGCATTTGGAAAGTATTCAGACAACTTTGATATGTTTACAACCTTATTCTAAAAAGGATTACACCGTTTTTTCCCCTTCATCAATCTACACACGACACCCCGTCATGACAAACGAAAAGGTTTTTAGATGTTCTTTCAAATGTATTACAAATAAAAAAACAGAAACACCTTATTTAGTTAAGTATTCAGACCCTTTGCTATGAGACTCGAAATTGAACTCATGCGCATCCTGTATCCTCATTGATCATCCTTGAGATGTTTCGACAACTCGATTGGAGTCAACCAGTGGTAAATTCAATTGATTGGACATGATTTGGAAAGGCACACACCTGTCTATATAAGGTCCTACGGTGTATGTAAAAGCAAAAACCAAGCCATGAGGTCGAAGGAATTGTCCGTAGAGCTCCGAGACAGGATTGTGTCGAAGTACAGATCTGGGGAAGAATACCAAAATGTTTCTGCAGCATTGAAGGTTCCCAAGAACACAGTGGCCTCCATCATTCTTAAATGGAAGAAGTTTGGAACCACTAAGACTTTTCCTAGAGCTGGCCGCCCGGCTAAACTGAGAAATCGGGGGAGAAGGGCCTTGGTCAGGGAGGTTACTCAGAATCCGATGTTCACGCTGACAGAGCTCCAGAGTTCCTATGTGGAGATGGGAGAAACTTCCAGAAGGACAACTCACTCCAACTCACTCCAGCAATCAGGCCTTTATTGTAGAATGGCCAGACAGAAGCCACTCCTCAGTAAAAGGCACATGATAGCCCGCTTGGGGAGGACTCTCAGACCATAAGAAACAAGATTGTATGGCCTGAATGCCAAGCGTCACATCTGGAGGAAAACAGGCACCGCTCATCACCTGTTCAATACCATCCCTACGGTGAAGGGTGGTGGTGACAGGATCATGCTGTGGGGATGTTTTTCATCGTCAGGGACTGGGAGACTAGTTACAATTGAGGGAAAGATGAACGGAGCAAAGTACAGAGATATCCTTGATAAAAACCAGCTCCAGAGTGCTCAGTACCTCAGACTGGGGCGAAGGTTCACCTTCCAACAGGACAACGACCCTAAGCAACCAGCCAAGACAGCAGAGGAGTGGTTACGGGACAAGTCTCTGAATGTCGGGAGGTAGCCTAGTGGTTAGAACGTTGGGCCAGTAACCGAAAGGTTGCTGAAACGAATCCCTGAGCTGACAAGGTAAAAATCTGTCGTTCTGCCCCTGAACAAGGCAGTTAACCCACTGTTCCCCGGTAGGCCGTCATTGTAAATAAGAATTTGTTCTTAACTGACTTGCCTAGTTAAATAAAGGTTAAATGAATAAATGTCCTTGAGTGGCCCAGCCAGAGCCCGGACTTGAACCCAATCAAACATCTCTGGAGAGACCTAAAAATAGCTGTACATTGACTCCCCCAATCAAACCTGACAGAGCTTGAGAGGATATACGGAGAATAATTGGAGAAACTCCTTAAATACAGGTGTGCCAAGCTTGTAGAATCATTCCCAAGAAGACTTGAGTCTGTAATTGCTGCCAAAAGGTCCCGAGTAAGGGGTCTGAATATTTATTTAATATTTCGTTTTTTTTTTAAGTAACTGTTTTTGCTTTGTCATTCTGGGGTATTGATGATTTTAATCCATTTTAAAATAAGTTTGTAACATAATAAAATGTGGAAAAAGTGAAGGGGTTTAAATACTTTCCGAATGCACTATCTCTCTATCCCTCTGTCTCTCTCTACCTCCGTCTATCTCTCTCACACTCTACCTCTTTCTTTCTACTCTCTCTCGGCACCCTCTCGCTCCTCTGCTCGTCATCACCCTCTCCATCTTAAGCCCTCTTCTTCTCTCTTTATATTTTCTCCTCTCTTACTCCATTGCCCCACTCTTCATCCCCTTCCCTATATCTCTCGTCTCTCTCTCCAAAGCGCATCGCTCTCCCTCTCGATCTTCATCTGTATTTTGCTCTACCCTGCTTATCTTTCTTCCTCGGCTCATCCATCTCAACCTTTCTTTCTCCCTTCATTGCTATGTACATCCAATTTTCTCTCCTCCCCCACTTCCTCTTTCTTGATCTCTCTGCCTCTCTGTGTCCTAAAGTGTTTGTACAGCTGAAGTGAACACTAAAGCTTGCAACAGGTTACTGTATCCAACTGACAAGGCCATACGCTACAGTGCCTTAGCCTGGCCTACTGGAGGACTCTACTGCGCATTTTCTATTTGACTTACAAGTGTTTGTGCAACTACTGTCAATCAATATTTCCACGCTAACTCTCATGGGGAAAGACAAGAAATGTCAATAGCCCTATTTTAATGACAGGCATAATCAGCTACTTAGACCAAAACAACAGCGGAAACAAACCTAAAGAGCAACATGTTCATAGGAAGCCGAGATCATTAGAAAAACTCACAGAGGAATTCCATGAGGAAAGAGCAAAGAGTGAAAAGATGATGAAGGATGGCTTTTGTTTGTTGTTGAGTTCCGTTCCTCCTAATCAACACATAACCCCCTACCCCCCGTATCCCCTTGGTCCCTGCACTCCAGGCACTCTGCTAGTCTCTAACAGCAGATCTTCACATTAAAAGAAGATCTTTGATTTGAACTGAGGAGGTCTCGTCTCCAGATGCAGTGTTGGGAAGCAGAAGAAAGAAAGCTAGGTCTTTCAGCGTGGTGATGATGTTGATCCGCTCCCCAATTCTCAGATTCCCTTAACTGAGAATGGATGGGGAGCCCTTATCTCTCTCTCTCTCTCTGCTCACTTTAGTATCAAAGACATGATAATTAGCCTCAACAGAGGGTTCAACTCATTTATATTGTATTCCTCTTTAATTAAAAGTGTGTATAATAATGACAGAGAATATTTCTTAGCACACACAGAACTTTAAACCAAATTCTGAAACACTGTACAGATAAAAGGCAGTGAGTGTCAAAAGCTCGCAAACTTTCTCTCCATCTCTCTCCCCCTTCCTTTCCTCTTCTCCCCTCCCTGCTCTCCTTTCCTCTGACTCCTCTCTTCTCTCTTTGCATGCTTCTTTTCATACCATTTGTAGCCAGCTAATGAGGACATTTCTGTCATGAGACTCAATCACAGGCACAGCTGCCAGCCCGCGGTACCAGTCCCAGGTATCTAAAAGTCCCCACACATCACACTTTCCCCTAGATAAAGAACAACAAATAAACAAATAAAAGCACATTTTATTCGGTGAGATGGTGGGGGAGAAAAAGGGGGGGGGGTCTATAAGAGGGGAAGACTTAAAAGGCGACACTGCGCGAACAGAACTAGGTTGAATCCGGTAATCTCTAAGGAGGCATGAAGTGAACATGCCAACCACCTTGAGCTCACAGAGGAGAATTGAATTCCAATGGTTTGGTTTGGCAATATTAAATAGGATTTAAGATAGGATGACAGAGCAGTGTGTGTGTGTGTGTGTGTGTGTGTGTGTGTGTGTGTGTGATACATGTATGTTTGCGTGTGCGCGTTCAATGGTTCTATACAAGTATAAATGCGTGAAAGACATCCCTCCAACTACCCCAGAATCCTTTGCTGTGCACTCCTGTTGACTTATCTCCCAGAAACAAAGATGGACTGTCAGAACGCTTATTAAAACATGTTCACAGACCCAGCTGCCACTCCACAGAAGGAAATGGCTTTCTGGGCTGAGGGAGATTGACAGACCACTGAAAAGAAAATAACATCCTCATTTAGCCTCAATATACCGGACATGATTGCTTGTTTTAAAGCCGGGTGTTCTTAGCGTCACTTTTTAATTGTTGAGCGGCTTCTTGTAAAAGCTTAAAGCCTCATATTCACCGGCCCAGGCAGCGAACACTGATGTTTCAATCCGTAATTACTCTATACGCTTGTCCCCTCATTTCAAACAATCGCACGATTAAATGCATCTACAGAACACGTTTACCAAAGCCCACAATGGCGCTTTCTCAAACACCTCTAAAAGACGTCAGTTTCTCATTTGTTAGTGAGGGTTTTCTTTTCTTTTTACTGTTGAACATGTTCATGCAGGGCTACACAAACCAGTTAATACACCACAACCCCGACAACTGGGGTCTGAACGCACTCTAACCACTATCACAGTATCACAGAGACTGAATCATTTCAATAGATAGCGCCTCACATCAACACACACTGTATACCTTTCAGCTCCCCACCACCAGTGGATGAAGCTCTGGCATCTTAAAGACATTCACCAACCAGTGTTTCTATTTCTATCTGAGATGTAGACAATGACAGGGGGAGCGAGAGAGTGGAGAGGAGGAGAGGAGAGGCTTGGCAGCTCATCCTGTTTCTCCTCCCTGCGCTGGGAGATAAGCCTTGTTTTATGAGCCAGTCACAGCACATGATACGGTCGAGTGTCGACAGCTGGAACACGGGAGGGTGAAGAGTGAAGAGGGGGAGTTATGTTCACTGATTTATGATTTATGTTTTTAATAACTAGAGGAACTAGCTAGAACAGAACAGAAAGGTGTGTTATTACTGTGTAATCTTTTCGCTTTGGATCTTCGTACCTCCTTTGAACTGATCGTTAGTAGTTGCCTGCTGGTGTGATCTTATGATCTTCACTGGATTTCTCCTTAATGAAAGAAATGTTCAAACTAGCCAACGCTCTTAGACTCGGCATGTTTTCTCGAGCCTGTACTGAGAAGGCAGTGTGGTGGTGGCACGTGGACCGCAGTCCCACACATATGCAGTAGTCTGAGCGAAGCTGCAAATGGCATTACGCAACGGAATATTCCCTCTCTCTTTCTCTTTCAAAGTTTCTCTCACACTTTCAGATGGTGGCCAGCAAAGGTAAGTAGGCTTTGAAGGCCTGGCTACAGCAAAACTAGTTCCTCTCCCTCTCTTTCCTTCTCGTTCTCTTGTTCTGTGAAGTTGTGCCAGAGTGATAGAGATAATCTCCAAGAGAGGAAGAGAGGAGTGGAGGAGTGTGGTGAAGAAGGGATGAAGAGAGAGACTGCCAACCCATCAGCTCAGTGATTGGTTACGTAAAGATTCCTCCCAGGTTTCCCTTTTCTCAGATGTTCCAGAGGCTGAAGTGACATTAATGGGACTTTTAGACAGCAACGCCAGCCCAAACATACACACACACGCATGCGCACACACACAAACAAACTCACACACACACACATATTTATCTGGGAGAAAGGGGTTGGAACAGAGTTGTGGAAAAGCAACCAATTTAACACAACTAACAAATTCCAATACAACCTTTGCCTCCCTCCTTGTTTCCTTGCCTGCCTGCTTGTATAAGGCAGGCGAGGTGAGCACAGATGAATCCCTGGGCTCTGGGAGGCAGATTAATTGATCACAGAGTGTCTGATCGATGGAGGCTCCATCCAAGCAGGCTAATGAAGCTGTCTGGGAGGGACTCCTGACATTCTTACCCAGCATGAAACACCCGACCGACACACCTCAACCACTCCCCGCTGTATATGAATATGTGTAGGACTATGTGTATGTGTGTCAGGCCTATGAGCCTATGGTTCTGCAGTCAACTTGAGTTAGGTCTATGGCTGTATTAACATGTTGATAGGGCTCTGCTGCCAAATCATTCGGAATGGTGAAGGATTCATGTCTCACACACATATACATACAGATACAGTATATACACACACACACACGCGCGCACACACACACACGCACATCCGCAGTCCTGTCATTAATCATAGCTGTCAGTATCGAACATGGCGCTATCTTTAGTGTGAATCAGGGATCATCAACTAGCCGCTGGGCGATTTTTTTATTGAGCGATAACTAGATAGTTCCTATTGTTGACAGGGGCCAAAGCATAACAAAAAAAAATGTTGACTACAAATTGACCACAAGAAGCCAAAACAAATATAATATTTGACTAAAATATAATCATGTAAAACCTTGCTTACATTTGTATACGACCACATACAGTATATTTCTCTATTGTGCGAGGGAATACATTGGAACAGATTTCCAAAATGAAAATCACTTGGAGCTGATTTGCTGGTGTTACAAAATGAAATAAAAAATTGCTCAGAAAACTTGGGGGGCCAGTTGGGGAACCTTGGTCGAAATGAATAGCATGTTTACCCCAAACAGCTTGTCTTGTCTCTCTGTGTCTCTAAGGATAGAAAAGCTGTGGTCTGTTTCCTGCCACTGCTGCCTGCCAGAGGGGACAGCAGCTCTATACAGCTGCCCTACCCTGTGCCCTCTGGATTCCCACCCTGCCCACTACTCTGCCCACTCGTGTGGACATCTGCCATTCTGACCGGTGTCAACACGCCTCGCGTCCCTCCGTCTAACGCTAGCTGACACAGTCACCCCGAGCAGCGCTCCGATGAGCGGCAGCATCTCGTTTGTGGTGGAATTAGAAACCGTCAAGACACGCTGACCTACTCTTTTAGCTTTGGCATCAATGTCAGGCCCTATCGAGCGTCCCTCCGCGCCACCACGCTCGCCGCCTTCGCCGCCGAACACCTCCAGATAACCCAACTTGACCGTCCTCGCCCAACATCAAAGAGAGGAATATAAACAGCTCCGCTCACTAACACACAGCTGGCAGAAGGAGCGGGAGTCAACACTTACAACAGAGCACCAGTGGGACAACATCAAACGTGGCCAGGGGGTAGGCTTTAGTTTAGCATGTTGCTAGGAAAATGTTAGCTAGCCCAACACTAGGCTACTCTCTGTCACTGACTGCCTGCCTACAGTAGTTGCTATAGTGACAGATGAAAAGCTGAGGAAATGTAGAGAAGAAAGAGAAGAGAGAGATGGTCACTGGTGATGGCTTGGTGGAAGTTTGGTTGACAAGGATAATTGTCTAAAATAAATAATACAAACACTGAGCTATATGCTAATACAATACAGTGAATGTATTCTAGCACCTCCCAAAGTCCATTCCTCTTCATATTGGGTTTCATTTTCCTTTTGACTTCGGTTAGACTTCTAGCCCGTCATGATGCGTCGTTAACTCAGGGAGGGAGGAGATGTCGCTAAATATTGATCAAATTTGTTGAGATTACTAAATTACATTCACATAATTTTTAAGCTAGATCAAAGCATTGGTGAGAAAATTGGGAGAACATTTTGGTGTGGATATTTTGGATCAGATGGCATGGCTGTATTCTGTAAAAGGAGGCAGCCGCCGCTGGCTTATTGCTGTGCTCTACAACATGCTTGACTTGGCTGCTATCAACGCACATGTGTTCAAGCAGTGCATGAAAAACACCATGCCCAGGAGATTTGAGAGGCATATGAGGGCCAAGGCAGCAGCAAAGATTCCAGGCAAGCCAAATTGCGCACAGCTCCCAGGGAAGAGACAGTGCCAGGTGGCCAGATGCACAAAGAACAGAATCCAAGACACCTGTGTCACTTGCAAGCGATGTTTTTGTGGGAAGTGTGTCAAGCAAGTGAAAGATGTGAAGATTTGTGTCGACTGTTTGAAAAGGGATAACCGTTAAATGAAATCCAACTGATGCCATTGCGTGAAAACGTACAACATGCCTGCTGTCATATCGACACTTATATTCATTATAATGCCATTATTGCTTTTGTGATGATTTTCACTATTCATCAAGCACACTTGGCGATTGTAAAGATGTTTAGGCTACTGTTTTTATAATATGAACGCACGTTTTTCTGACCGTAAGTCTTTGTGGTTGGGGTGTTATAAAGGTTATAAATATGTTACCGTCTTCCAACAAATATGGTTTCTGTTTCGTAGCTGTAAAAAGGCACTCCCAGAATAAAATTGATTGAACAGTTGAATGTGTGTTTTTATTTTATTTTAACATATAGCCTACAGCAGGGGTCCCCAAACTTTTTCCTGTGAGGGCCACATAACTTTTCCCTTCTCTGATGGGGGGCCGGTGTCAGTTTGTAACAGAAAAAGTGTGACGATCGTAGGGGAGCTTAAAACATTTATTGTTTTCCAGAAAGCCACACATAACCAAATAACCCTTTCCAGGTTCTTTACAGAAAAAAAGTCAGGAAACAAATAATAACACTATTAATGAAATAAATAATAACTAAATAACCCTCTCTGAGTTCTTCACAGAAAAAACAGGAAATAAATAATAACTAAATAACTCTCTCTGGGTTCTTCATAGAAAAAAAAGCCATGGAACATTAACTTTATGTCGTGCCATGCACAATCTTAACAGATAAAAGTTCAGCTCAGTTGTCAGAGCAGAATCTCTCTGACACATATGAGCAGTCTCTTAAAGTTCTTGTGTTCCTTCCTTATAATCCTTTTGTAGGTTCCAGTAGGCTTGTAGACACCGCTGTTTGCAGCTCTCTCTCATCAACTTCCCTGTGAAAACCACAAAAGAAGCAGGTTGAGAAACTGAACTAAGTGATACAGCACCTACACAGCACAATACATTTCACTACCAGTATGGTTGTAAAGATGGATTTTATCCCAGTAGATTTTATTATGATTATATTTGTTTATGCTCAGAATGACTCATTCAAGTCAGAAAAGTGAGCTTACCTATGTATGTTCATCAGTGTGAACTGTGGGCCTGCATCTGGCTGGTGAGAAGTTGAATATCAGGTTCCATTCTAGTTACAGCCAGTCTCAAGCACTGATGCAAATGTTCATCTGTCAATCTTGATCTCCTCGGGGTTTTCAGCAGTTTCATGCCAGAAAAGGTTTTCTCGCAGATATACGTGCTGCCAAAAACTGTGGACATTTTCATTGCGTGTTTTTTGATGTTTGGATATGTGTCGTTTGGGAGGGCGGCATAGAAGTCAATGAGACTGTTGGGCTTGAATGCGTCTTTCAGAACATCACAGTTCTGTAACTCAGCCAACTCAAACTGATATGAAGGCTGGGCTTCATCAATGTCGGCAACAAAGGGGTTCTGAAAAAGACGGATTTCTTTTGCATGAACATGTAGTTCACTGAATCGCACACCGAACTCCGCCTTCAGCATTTCCAGTGCTTCCACGCACTTTTCAGCTGGGAACGGGACCGCTGGGTTCTCTGTCGACAGGTTTTGGGTAGCAGGAAGATGGACGAAGTTGCGCTTTTCACTTGTTCCAAAAGCAGCGCTAATTTCACCTCAAATGCTTTTATGTGTGAATACATGTCGCAAATGAGTTTCCCCTCGCCTTGTAGCTGCAAGTTAAGGCTGTTAAGTATTTCTGTCACGTCTGTTAAAAATGCGAGGTGCCATTTCCATTCTGGGTCGATCAGCTCTGGGACCGTTTTGTCTTTTAAATGAAGAAATGCGTTAATTTCGGGTAGCAGCTCGTAAAAACGCCTCAAAACTCTGCCCCGGCTCAGCCATCGGACCTCTGTGTAGTACAGCACATCTCCGTGCGTAGACTCCAGTTCAGACAGGAATTCTTGGAACTGCCTGTGTTTAAGTCCCTTTGCTCTGATGAAGTTTATGCACGACACCACAACCTTCATTACAGAATCCCACTTCAACACTTTGCAGCACAGTGCTTGCTGGTGAATTAGGCAGTGGACTCGTAGCGGGGCGGTGAGACCCCTTTTTTCCAACTCCCGGTTCATGCGTCCTATTAGACCGCGAGTTTCGCCCACCATGCTAGGAGCCCCGTCAGTCGTGATGCTAGCTAGCTTTGACCAGTCCAGGTCCAACTTCTCCATGGTTTGGCACACTTTGTCAAAAATATCCTCTCCCGTTGTAGTCCCTTTGAGACTTTGGAGGGCTGCCAGCTCCTCGCATATCTCAAAGTTTGCGCTAACTAACTAACGAATAAAAATGAGCAGTTGCGCTGTGTCTTGCACGTCCGTGCTCTCATCCAGTGCTAATGAAAAAAAGTCAAATTCTTTCGTCTTCTGCTGCAGCTGGGCATATACATTACTCCCGATTTCTTCAACGCGTCTGGTGATTGTACTTTTTTTTTTTCTGGAGGCCAAATAGGAAAAGAATTCGATAGCGTCTCTGGTATTGTTCAGAGGGCCGGGCCAAATGTGCTGACGGGCCGTATCCGGCCCGCGGGCCGTAGTTTGGTGACCACTGGCCTACAGCAATGTAAACTAAAGAAAATGCTATTTTTGTTAAAATCGTATTTGAACCTAATACCTTCACGAACACAACCAAATTATTATTTTAGTGAAAGCCTATATGAAATGTGTTAATTACACTGTTAGAATGTTGCCGTTAGCTTGAAAGGAGGTCTCTCAAGGCCCAGTGGTTCTAGTGTTAACGTGTGTTTCCACATCATTACCGCTACAAAGCTAATGCTAGCTAGCTACCTTATTTTTTTATTTTTCAACACAGCTGGTTAGCTAGCTAGCTTTTTATTTATTTATATAACATGACTGGTTAGCTAGCTAGCTTATTATTTATTTATATAACATGGTTGGTTAGCTAGCTAGCTTATTATTTATTTATATAACACGGCTGGTTCGCTAGCTAGCTTATTTTTTATCTTATGGTTGTTATTACGCTGCGTAACAGAGCAAAAGGTATATGCACTTGGTTGAGGCTAACATTAGTTTAAGTTGGCTAGCTAGCAAATGTTTTGAGGAGAACAGGCTAGCTCCCTTTAGAATATAGACAAGACTGGATGGGGAAGAAGATCAGCTGTGCAGTTGCTTCTGGATGGCTGTTGCAGTGCCCAGACGAGGTGAGAGCAAACTGCTACAGAGATAAAAAGGGGAAGATCTCTCAGATTCTATCTTGATTACCTAGGTTTCAGTGTTGAACCAATCAAAGATAGACATTTTATTGCCTTCCCAAATGAACTGCTTTTCCTGAGAAAGTCTATCTGATAAAGCTAGCTAGCTGTTTGTTGTTCTGATGCAATGTCAATGAAACGTTACAGACACAACATCATAAACAGCTAGTCAAGCATCTGCAGACCGGCGAGGAGGAAAGACTATATAGAGAGCAATAACAACTATCTCGTTGTTATTTTTTTTACATTGGCGTTTCAGTCATTTAGGGTTAAATAGGGTTAAGTGCCTTGCTCAATGACACATCAACAGAATTTTCTCCTAGTCAGCTCTGGCATTCGAGCCAGCGACCTTTCGGTTACTGGTCCAACACTCTTAACCGCTAGGCTACCTTTGTGCCCCCGTTATATCAGATAGACATTTTCAAGAAAACCAGGGATAGAGCAAGCTATTAGTAGTAACATTATTAATTGAAACAATCACATGGTATATCTGTATTATATTCCATATTTTGTTTAAATCGACAGTTGAAGTCGGAGGTTTACATACACTTAGGTTGGAGTCATTCAAATTTGTTTTTCAACCACTCCACAAATGTCTTGTTGACAAACAATAGTTTTGGCAAGTCGGTTAGGACATCTACTTTGTGCATGACAAGTAATTTTTCCAACACTGTATTACAATTGCAGTGGGTCAACACTAAGTTGACTGTGCCTTTAAACAGCTTGGAAAATTCCAGAAAACGATGTCATGGCTTTAGAAGCTTCTGATAGGCTAATTGACATCATTTGAGTCAATTGGAGGTGTACCAGCGGATCTATTTCAAGCACTACATTCAAACTCAATGCCTCTTTGCTTGACATCATGGGGAAATCTGAAGAAATCAGCCAAGATCTCAGAAAACATTTTTTTTTACCTCCACAAGTCTGGTTCATCCTTAGGAGCAATTTCCAAATGCCTAAAGGTACCATGTTCATCTGTACAAACAATAGTACGCAAGTATAAACACCATGGGACCACGCAGCCATCCTACCGCTCAGGAAGGAGATACATTCTGTCTCCTAGAGATGAACGTACTCTGGTGCGAAAGTGCAAATCCATCCCAGAACAACAGCAAAGGACCTTGTGAAGATGCTGGAGGAAACAGGTACAAAGGTATCCATATCCACAGTAAAAACTAGTCCTATATCGACATGACCTGAAAGGCCGCTCAGCAAGGAAGAATCCACTGCTCCAAAACTGCAATAATAAAAGCCAGACTACAGTTTGCAACTGCACATGGGGACAAAGATTGTACTTTTTGGAGAAATGTCTTCTGGTCTGATGAAACAAAAATAGATCTGTTTGGCCATAATGACCATCGTTATGTTTGGAGGGAAAAGGGGGAGGCTTGCAAGCTGAAGAACACCATGCCAACTGTGAAGCACAGGGGTGGCAGCATCATGTTGTGGGGGTGCTTTGCTGCAGGAGGGACTGGTGCACTTCACAAAATAGATGGCATCATGAGGACGGAAAATTATGTGGATATATTGATGCAACATCTCAAGACATCAGTCGGGAAGTTAAAGCTTCCAAATGGACAATGACCCCAAGCATACTTCCAAATTTGTGGCAAAATGGCTTAAGGACAACAAAGTCAAGGTATTGGAGTGGCCATCACAAACCCCGACCTCAATCCTATAGAAAATCTGCTGGCAGAACTGAAAAGGCGAGTGCGAGCAAGGAGGCATACAAACCTGACTCAGTTACACCAGCTCTGTCAGGAGGAATGGGCCAAAATTCACCCAACTTATTGTGGGAAGCTTGTGGAAGGCTAGCCGGTAATGTTTGACCCAAGTCAAACAATTTAAAGGCAATGATACCTAATACTAATTGAGTACATGTAAACTTCTGATCCACTGGGAAAGTAATTTACTAATGTTTATTGCACCATATACTGTCATGTACTTCTAGAAGTAGTGGGTGGAGGAGTCAGGCGCAGAGGGTAGTAATATGTGGAATATTTATTCCCAAAAACCAGTGTCGGTCAACGGCACACACATGGGCGCAATAAGACCCAGTCCAAAACAACAGGACGAAAACGGTACGAGAACAAAATACTTCCACAGAAATCACACACATCAAATAACAGAAAACAAGCCCGCACAAAAGCCGGCGGGCCTACCGGGTTTAAAAAGCCCAAAACCAAAACCTAAACAAGAAACAGGTGCAACTAATCAGACAAAACTAAATGAAACAGAAAAGGGGATTGGTGGCAGCTAGTAGGCCGGCGACGACGACCGACGAGCGCCACCCAAACAGGAAGATGCACCATCTTCGGCGGGATTCGTGACATATACAGCTGTATTGTTCTTTTCCATACAAGATCTACGGTTTGGCCTTCCTGTTTGGCCCTGTCTCCCAACCCGTGTCTCGATCCCCTGTAATTATGCTGCAATAGCTTATATGCCGGGGGCTAGGGTCAGCATTTCTTATCTGGTGTACTGTGTGTTCTTAGGCATGCTCCCATTAATCCCCCTCTCTGTGTCAACCCTCCTGGGTGACCTGAGCCCCTGGTAGTGCTGCTGGTCCAACTGCAGCTGCTGACCCCTAGCCTGATTTCTCCGGACACACTACCTTGTCCCGGACCCCTGCTGATTGAGCTCTGCCAGGTAATAACTGTGATTCTGCCTCTGCATTCCTTGCTCTTTGGGCTGTTTTTTTTGACTGGGTATTTGTAATGCAATTTGTGACAACTGCTGATGTAAAACAAAGGGCTTTACAAAAATACATTTGATTGATTAATAATGAAACCCCATCATTGGCTAAAAGGAGTTCACCAAACATTTACACCGTTTTCAGGCCTATGTACTACTTGCACCTGTCTTGATTAATGGGAGTTCCACTTCTCTCTTTTGTTGCAGCTTGGTGAGGAGCCCAGGAGCTTTTCTCTGTGCACAATGTACCTGTATAAGCTGCCCACATCTTTCCAGCCCATATCAGTGTACCTACCACCATGTGTTTATTCAAGTGTCATCATGAAACGATCACAATAGTCATGCATTTGTAACAAGAACAGTGAGTGTTACGTTGGGGTTGTATATCCTTGTTTTGCAAATGTAAATGGTTAGCTGATCTGGACTTCATTCTAATGTAAATTATTCTCTTGGATGACTTAACGTCCATCATTATCAATAACTACCATCCACATGCAATCCACCACCTCTTTTCTAATGAACATTACTCCTCAATCAGCATTTGTACATGGATCAACAAAGTTTTTTATGTATTTCCGATTAATATTTCCTTTTGTCAATAACCGCTTCTATACATCATGGCAACATGCTTGATTGAAAATCTTTAAACATGTCTATAGACTTTATGGAGGTTATGGGGGTGATGCTGTGGTCTATCAGATGACATATATTATGCCACTATATTATGAACTAGCACCACGGATGGAGGGGGAGGAAAACAGATGTCTTCTCTCTACCACACCTTCAGCAAGTCATCCAATGTTTGCTTCATAAACAATTGTTGCATCTAAAATGAATACGTCATTCATTTTGTTTCTAATGTTTTTTTTAATACTAGATGTGAGTAATTTAGCAGTTATATAATCAAATCAAACTTTATTTGTCACATGCGCCCAAATAGAACAGGCCTTAACCAACAGTGCAGTTCAAGAAAGAGTTAAGAAAATATTTACCAAATAAAGTAAAAAAAATAGAAAAAGGTAACACAGTAAAATAACAATAACGAAGCTATATACAAGGGGTACCGGTACCGTGTCAATTTGCAGGGATACAGGTTAGTTTAGGTATTTTGTACAAGTAGGTAGGGATGAAGTGACTATGCATAGATAATAAACAGTGAGTAGCAGCAGTGTAAAAAAAAAAATGGGGGGGGGTCAATGTAAATAGTCCGGGTGGCCATTTGATTAATTGTTCAGCAGTCTTATTGCTTGGGGGTAAAAGCTGTTAAGGAGTCTTTTTGTCCTAGACTTTGCATTCCGGTACCGCTTGCCGTGCAGTAGCAGAGAGAACAGTCTATAACTTGGGTGACTGGAGTCTTTTGGGCTTTCCTCTGACACCGCCTATAGGTCCTGGAAGGCAGGAAGCTTGGCCCCAGTGATGTACTGGGCCGTTCGCAATAACCTCTGTAACGCCTTATGGTCAGATGTCGAGCAGTTGCCATACCAAGCGGTGATGTAACCGGTCAGGATGCTCTTGATGATGCAGCTGTAGAACTTTTTAAAGATCTGGGGACCCATGCCAAATCTTTTCAGTCTCCTTCACGGCTGTCTTGGTGTGTTTGGACCATGATAGTTCGTTGGTGATGTGGATACCAAAGAACTTGAAACTCTCGACCCGCTCCACTACAGCCCCATCAATGTTAATGGGGGTCTCTAATTGTATGTACTGGACAAGGGGCCAGCAAGCTGTTTTCAAAACAATAGACCAACTTGAAGAACGAGATCTCAGCTTGCTAGAAAGCAAAGTCAATCAATCAGCAAGCAATCATTTTGTAAGCTACATAGTACATAGACCTATTTCTCTGTAAAACAATATTAGATCCAGTCTATGACATTAGCCAGAAGTCTATGGAAGAGGATCAGCTTTGTAATGGTTATACTTTATTTCAAATGATCTTACATTTTTCTCACAAGTAGATTCCCGTAGCTTTTAAATTCTGTGAATGTCAATTAGTAATTTTAACAAATTTGATCCATATTTAACGAGATCTTCTTCCTGTTGGCAATGCCTGACAATGCACCGGAAACGGCTCCGCCAATATGAAGAAGGCTTGGAACGTTCGCGTGTGCAATATTGCTCAGAGAAAGAGATTTTTGTTTAACAAGTAATACAAAACAAATCTAGATTATTGGATCCCCTGTTTTCAATATTTCAGCACCACGAGGATAATGACACAGCCTTTTTCTCAAATGTTTTATGAGATTGGATAACACATTGGGAGGGATCTTCGACCATTATTGTCTTGTTGGAAGATTCACTTGCGGCCAAGTTTCAGCCTCCTGGCAGAGACAACCAGGTTCTTGGCTATGGTCATATGACACGAAAATACAGGTCTTGGGGAGCACACACAAGCAAGCGGTGGTTTTGGCCTTCGAAAGAACAAGGCATATGCAGAAAATACCCTAATCCCTACTATAAAATATGGTGGTGGATCTTTGATGTATTTTGCTTCCACTGGTCCTGGGGCCCTTAAAGTCAACGGCATCATGAACTTTACCCAGTACCAGGACATTTTAGCCCAAAACCTGGTTGCTTCTGACAGGCGTCTGAAACTTGACCGCAAATGGATCTTCCAGCAAGACAATAAACCCAAGCACACATCAAAATCCACAAAGAAAGTGTTAATTGACAACAAAATCAACATTTTGTAATGGCCGCAACCTCTGGACTTGAACCCCATTGAAAACCTTTGTTTTGATTTGAAAAGGGCATTCAATAAGCACAGACGTAGGATATCAGGGATCTGAAAAAAATCTGTATGGTGGAATGGTCTAAGAACCCTCCCAATGTGTTATCCAATCTCATAAAACATTTGAGAAGAAGGCTATGTCATTATCCTTGCACGGGAAGGTTGTTGGAGTATTGAAAACAGGGGACCCAATATTGTTCAACAAAATCTCTTTCTCTGAGCAATTGTATTAGTATAAAATAGTATTATCTTTTTTGAGCATACAACAACATTTGCAGCGCCTACAGGCAAAAAATGACTGAGGTTGCAACATTTCTGGTAATTTACCCCCAAATTACCAGGTTTTCCGGAAATGCCAGTTGGAATATTCTCAGAATTAGGAGGGAATAAGCAGGAAATCTGGAATCCTCGAAACAGGATTTCTGGAAAACCTATACATTTTGGGAAAGTTACCCGAATTTTGCAACCCTGGCCCGGCAAGAGCAGAAGTAATATGCAGAAGAGTTCATTGTGGTTTCACAGACAAGCAGACTATGCTACTGGAACCCATCAGCAGCCTTGTATTAATAGATCCCAGTGTTCATGAGCAGCATTGTTTCATGGTGTTTGCTCTAGTTCTACGCCTATTTTACTGTCAAGAGTATGTCGTAGGCGTTAGCCCGAGGGCAGCTCACACACTCCTCTCTATCTCTCCTCACTGACAGGGCTCCAAATCTCTCCTCTGTATATTCTCTTTCTCTTATAGTCTTTGAACCCTAAGAGCTTCCCTTGTTCTTGCACAAACAGACTACAAATGTCCACTGGTTAGTGCGTACACACTCTCTCTCTCTCTCTCGTAGTGGTAGTGTTGCCGGCATATGAGAGTTTATAGTCATAATTGACACTTTGACCTGTCCAAGTCTGCGCTATGCAGTATTACTTTATTAGTCCCAGTTCCAGCAGGTAATGTCTGTCTATTTAGACTCTGATTGTATTCTCAGCATCATAAACTGTGTACATAGTGAGACTAAGGCTCTCTCCTGCCATTTAGATGCAATATGATCTACCCCCTGCACCCCCCCAGAGAGAGAGGAAGAGGGGAGGGAGGTGACAGAAGAAGGGAGCTAGGTGAAAGAGTGCACAGCGGAAGATGAGTGAACACAGAGTGGCCTCAGAGGCTTGGGACTGTGGGAGTCTTATAGGAGATTACTTCCATATTGCTCTGAGACTCTCTTCTCTGACATAAGCTGTTTTTCCATAAGAATGCCTGACCCTACTCACACACACGCACACATGCGCACGGACACACATATTCACGCAAGCACACAGACATGCACATTTATGCATGCACACAAGCACACAGACATGCACATTTATGCATGCACACAAGCACACAGACACGTGCACGTAAGCACACTGGATGTCTTCACGGATCAACCTGTACCCGAATACCCAAGACCCAATAGTAGTCTCAGGTATGTGTAATTCTAACGGACTTGTCCAGAAGGGCCCATACAGATCCGAACGTAACTGCTGCAGTAGACAGAGAGCGAGAGGTACATCTTATAATTTATGCTGCTGCTCTTGCTTTTCACAAGAGTGGGGCGTGGTGCGTTTAGCTTGTTGATGTTGTTGGCTATTCATAAGTCCTCAAAACCGCAATAGGCGGTGTCTTGCAAAGTTAGGAGATATCTAATCAATGGAAGATTTAATTCCGTCACTTAATTCAAAGTTAAAGGAGAAGGATAGGCTACAACAACCAAGAGCCAACAGGTAGGCTGCTACTTAATATTCTGAATGGAGTTGTTGTTATTTGTAACTGTAGGATGAGAAAGCGCATTCACTGCAGTCTCAACCAGCCTAGCTAGCTAATGTTAGCTAGCTTAACTAGCTTCTCTCAGTTTGATGCAGTCAAGACTGGTACTGCGTAATCATATTTGATGACAAATAACCTAGCTATGGCAGCTATTAGTCTACTATAGCACGAGTCGGCTTGGTTGGTTGCTGTCTCATCTCTCCCTCCCTCCTCCCAATGTCGCATACTCACAGTATGGCCCTTCCCCCACCTGCTAGAACTGCACCTCTCTCTCCATCCTCTCGCTCTTTATCAGCTCCGGTTAATAAAGTAGCTTAAAAATTACTTTTCTGCTGCTTCCCTCACTCGGATCAGACCAGGTCTGGGTCTAAACAAGTCTATACGGAACAGGTCTAGTTGTCCTTGCATATCAGGTCCGGGTGGGAAAACCCAGGTCCATTTCAGAACGGGTATAACTTATGGCACCCGTTAATACCTCAAGCACACAGATAAACACACACACACCCACACACACTACAGTACAGAATCCTACCACACACAGTGTACCGGAACACACCTACACCCATACACACAGAGCACATTCCCGAAGAGGCAACAATAAATTGGTTCAAAAGATCGAGCACAAGTGGCAAAGAAAGAATAACAGGAAGTTTGAGGAAGAAAAGAAAAAAGAAAGGGAAAACACATTGGAACAGGGAGACAGTGAAGAAACAAGAAAAGAAGCAACAGCAAGAAAAATCTGAGGGAAGCAGAGAAGATCAAAGCTGAAAGACTAAGAGGATTGATACAGCGAGAGCGCTTTGTATGTGTTCCTTGTGCTATGTGTGGGATCGGTGTAAGGCGTTAAGGAGGGGTGAGGAAGCGAGTGGGCATTGAGGGTTGGAGAGAGAACGGGAGCTCTGAGCTGCCTGGTGGGTGGAGGCGGCGGAGAAGAAAGGCCTTTCCCTCAACCACCGAGGAGAGTCACCGGAAACCTCCATCAGAGAGAGAGAGAAAGTGAGAGAGAAGGGAGGGGGAGGGAGAGAGAGAGAGAAATAAATAAAAAGAGGTAGTCCCATCGCCCCCTCTAACAGTCAGAGAGAGAAGGAGAGAGACAGGAAGAGAGAAAAAGAGAGATGGAGAGAAAGAGGTAGCCCCATCGCCCCCTCAGACAGAGACAGCGAGAAAGAGAGAGAGCGAGAGAGAAAGAGAGGTAGTGCCATCACCCCCTCAGACAGAGACAGCGAGAAAGAGAGAGAGCGAGAGAGAAAGAGAGGTAGCGCCATCGCCCCCTCAGAAGACAGAGAGGGAGAGAGAGAAAGAGAGAGAAAGACGCAGAAAGAGAGAGAGGTAGGCCCACGTATCGCCCCCTCAGCGAACAGCATCAGGGCAGGAGAGCCTGCATAACTAGCCACCCACAGAGCAACAGTAACCAGGAGAACCCTGCTTCTATCCTCTCACTCTGCTGCTGCCAATACCATCACCATCCCATCCCTCCTACAGCAAATCAAACAAATCAAATCGCATTGGTCACATACAAGTGATTAGCAGATGTTATTGCGGGTGTAGCGAAATGCTATCAAGCGAATAGCGAATATCTATCAAGTAACGTCTAACAAATTACACAGCATGTACCCAATACACACAAATCTAAGTAGAAATGAATTAAGACTATATACATATGGATGTCAGAGCGGAACGGACTAAAATACAGTAGAATAGTATAGAATACAGTATATACATATGAGATGAGTAATGCCAGATATGTAAACATTATTAAGTGAATGAGATACAGTAGAATAGTATAGAATACAGTATCTACATATGAGATGAGTAATGCCAGATATGCTAAATGACTTAAATATGTAAACATTATTCATGTGACTAGTGTTCCATTCCTTAAAGTGGCCAGTGATTTCTAGTCTATGCCTTTTGGCAGCAGCCTCTAATGTGCTAGTGATGGCTGTTTAACAGTCTGATGGCCTTGAGATAGAAGTTGTTTTTCAGTCTCTCGGGTCCCAGCTTTGATGCACCTCTACTTACCTCGCCTTCTGGATGCTAGCTGGGTGAACAGGCAGTGGCTCGGGTGGTTGATGTCCTTGATGATCTTTCTGGCCTTCCTGTGACATCGGGTGTTGTAGGTGTCCTGGAGGGTGGGAAGTTTGCCCCCGGTGGTGCGTTGGGCAGACCGCACCACCCTCTGCGGTTGCAGGCGGTGCAGTTGCTGTACCAGGCGGTGATACAGCGTGACAGGATGCTTTCAATTGTGCATCTCAACCCAACAGACACAGTTTCAAAACAGTACACTTTCTGCTTTCTACACTAACCCACATTAGATAACGGTTCCTTCATACAGGCATTTGTTTTAAGGTGGGACAGGTATAGCACGAGTACTGTACTTTTCACAACGATGCATGCTCATTTTTAACCCATAGACATACCCTCTAACTCATAGACAGCTAAAGTTCAGTGTTTATCATCATTGTGTACTGGTGAATTGGGCTTTCTGCCATAACAGAGTTACATTACCTCGCTGTAGCCAGACAACAGACTCCAAAGTGTTATCTTTGCCCTTGGATTAAAGATCACAATACATAGAGAGAGGAAGATAAGGAAACTGATCTTGACTGGGAAAAGACAGAGAGACATCAACAGATCTTACGTCTGAAGTGTGCTAGTGAGGACAAACACACACACAGACACACACAGACATGCACGCGCACACACACACACACACACACACACACACACACACACACAAAGGGCTTCCCCTAGCAGTAACAGCTGGGGGCGCCTGCTATCACGCAAAGGTATCAGAAGAAACACCTCAATAGCAGACCTCTATGTTTTTGTGTTTGTGGTCATGGAGAGGCGAAGATGAGGAGGAGTAGAAGAGGATAGGAGCGCCAGGCTGGATAACAGAGGGGGTGGGGGGCATTAAGGTCATGGACTATTTATGAAGTCTTATCAAGAGATTCTTGTTACATTAGTTACAGGTGGAAGGGGGGCACGGGGGATACATGGAGGAGGGAAAGGGCAAGGGCGGATGAGGGCGAAGAAAAATCACTTCTGGTGATAATAGAATCCTGTACAGCTGGGGGTGGGTTGAGAAGGGCTTCCCCGACTGACAATGTGCTAGCGTTACATAAACTAGGGTTTCACACACCTACACACTGACAAACAGACACACATACTCAATCACACTCGCTCATACACACCCCTACACACTGATACACAAACACCTAAATAATAAAAGATGAATCTAAAGCACACCCACATAGAGAACCGTTATATAAACACAAAACAGGCATTATGTACAGTACCAGTCAAAAGTTTGGACACACCTACTCATTCAAAGGTTTTTCTTTATTTTTTACATTGTAGAATAAAAGTGAAGACATCAAAACTATGAAATAACACATGGAATCATCTAGTTAAAAAAAAGTGTTAAACAAATCTAAATATATTGGCTGAGAGAATGAGTGTGCAAAGCTGTCATCAAGGCAAAGGGTGGAAGAATCTCAAATATATGTTGATTTGTTCAACACTTTTTTGGTTACTACATGATTTCATATGTGTCATTTCATAGTTTTGATGTCTTCACTATTATTCTACAATGTAGAAACTGGTAAAAATACATCACACACACACAGGGTTAATAGCAGTGTTTGCTTGCTGTGTCTCTATGGGCCCTCCAGCTGAGGGTGGCATTCTCAGTTTGTTCTCTCTTCCTCCAACTTTGCTCTCCTTTATTATTGATGAACACTGCAGCCCCTGGTTCCTCTAGTCCTGGTAAAACACTGTGCACCAGTGTGTGTGTGGGGGGGGGGACTGGGTAAAGATCAACGTGTGTTCATTGCTCTGGAATGAGGAAACAAATTGGTTTGATTTCACTCCTCCGCTCCGTACCCTGTGAGATTTTCGAAAGCAACTGTCAGAACGCAGCTGTGTCACTCACACACCCTTAAGCAAGCATCCCTCGTGTGTGTGTGTGTTTGAGAGAGAGAGGTATGCTGGACTATTAATCCCCCAGACCACAGCTGGCAATGAGGAACGTCTGACACGACCTACAGAGAGAGGAAGAGAGGGATGGGGAGGAGGAGAGGAGAGTTTAAGGAAAAGGTGATACATTTGGGAATCCCATCTACATTCTCAGTAAATAAGTGAGGACCAGATCTGTGAGGCTGTGTCCAGTCAGAACAGTAAGTTAAAGTCTACAGTAGCCTCCAGATTTCCTCTCTCTGCAACACCTTCTATCTACCCTCTTTATGTGATGCTCAAAAGTTTTTTTTTACTACCAGCTATTGACATTGTATAGGTTTGTAGATTGATTTAGCCTGTGTAATTATTGTTAGAGGATCAAGTGGAAACCTTTACCCTTTCCAGGCTTTTCCTTTCTCCTGTGTTCCCATAGTGCTCAGCTCCTAGCCACAACATGGGGGAAACCTAGGTCTGCCCTCATTCCCAACCTCCTCTAGTGTGCGCACACACACACACACACTCCTCCTCCCACCCATCCCTGTTTATCTGTGTCAGTTATGTAAAAAGCAGCGGTGAGGAGTATGGGAATGGTCCCTGGAGACGAACGTTGTCATCATACATTAAACAGCACCCCGGGTCTGACTAAACAACCGCTCATTAATAAACAATGAAGAGCTGTTAAAAATAGATTTCACCCCCTTCGAACTCTGGTTGCTTCCCCCTCCATCACATATGGAAAGCAGAGGAGGCCACTTCAGCACCCTGGAGAGCGTCAGTGTAAGGGGTGAGAGAGGGTACAGCGCAGCCGCACAGCACGGCCCAACTGGAAGCTTACAAGTGCGTGTGCGCCGCGCGCGCGTGTGATGGCAGTACGCCAGGTGTCCTCTTAGTATGCGTTCCACAGTCAACATGGTGAGAACGGTCAACACAGCGGCTGATGATGGTAAGGATGTCAAATCCACAGCTGACCTTATCTCCTCTAAACACTCTCTCGTTCTCTATCCCATCTGCCTCTCCCTCTATCTTTCCATCCCCTCTTCCATCATTCACTTGATCACAAACTCTCCATCCATTTTCTCCACCCTCTCATGCCTCCCTTCTCTCTCATCCTCCATCACGCTCTCCCTTGCTCTTTCCATCCCACTTCCTCATGAATCTTTTCCCTTTTCTCTTCATCCATATCATGAACGGTAGCACTCCATCACTCTCTTCATCCTCTTCTCTACTAAACGTTCTTACATTTTTCTCTCAACTCTGTCCTTTCCTGAAATACCAGTCTCTCTCCATCACCTCCCTTTCCTTTCCCCTGGTCTTCTATCCATCCACCCCTCTCTCTGCAGCATTGTTTCACCTCTCCTTCCTAAAGGGCAAATAGATCTCTTTTCATGAGACCAGAGAGAGAGGGGAGGGCAGAGAGATAGAGGGAGAGAGAATCTGAGACAGAGTTAGGAGGGGAGATAGTGGAGGGATGGGAAAGATGAAGAGACGGATGCAGAGATGAGGTAATAAAGGAGCCAGATAGACATAGACAACAGACGAATTGACAGATTGAGAAATGGATTGACAGACAAATATATAGCGAGATTAATGGACATACAGGTACACTATTCCTGAGGCGCAACTTTGGTATTAGAAGTGGGGGCATAATTGTAATTTTTTTTTTTTATCCAGTCGGATAAACACTCCAAACAGCCTACCCAGCCATTCAGAGGTGTCCGCATGGTCCTAAAGCACACCGTTGCCTCTTTTTGTATCATATTCCAATGATAAAACTGGGGGGGACAAAAATGCAATTTCAGAATGTGGGGGGAATTGTCCCCAATGAAAGTTACACGCCTGCACTATTCTCTACAGTTATGTGAAGGTAAGGACACAGTAGATAAGGACACAGTGCACACGGATACAGTGCATTCTAAGACTGGGTCTCTATGTCAGGATTATCTTTCCATCCATCTGACCAGATGCTGCTGAGAACACCTAGAGACTGTCAAGGTCAAAGCTCCACCACTGGGTGGCAGCCAGCTGTCTATCTGGCCAATCAGGTGGGTGGATGAGCCACGTTGTGTTCTCTCTTACCGTCAGGGATTCATAGAGATAAGATAAGTAAGTATAGAGAAATTATAAGGCTGAAGAAGGGTGTAAGAGATGGATAGGGGAGAGGGGGTGGGGTAAGGGGTAGAGGTGGAGTTATAGGCCGCAGGGATGAGGAGGGAGAGAGGAACTGGAGAGAGGGTGGAGGCGGGGGCGGAGAGGAGGGGAGCCAATCGTCTCGCTCACTTGACCCGTCCAATTACCACGGTGACGGTTAACTAGCATGGAGGTAAGGTCTAGTAATTACAGAATTGTGTCTCGGACAAGAGGTCACAGACACGCACGCGAACATGCACGCACACACATACTCGCAGCTCACACACATGTTGCTATGGATACCTGCAATCCACTCTGCGTTGGCACTGGAAGACAGAAAGCGAGAGAGAGAGGGGAGAAGATAAAGAGATGAGAGAGAGGAAAGCAAAACCAGAGCGTACAAAGGCGAGTGCGATGGAAACAACCAACATAAGCCTACATTAGCAGCGTGGTGTGTCTTTGGACATAGTGTCAGACACTTCAGAAGACAAACTTAAAATCTCTCTCTAAAAACAACATCTCTAAGGTTAGGAGAAAACACGGTGAACTAACCATCAGACATGAAAACAGTATGCTGTAACAGCTTTTAACTGTAATCCATAGGTACAATTTGCATTTACGTGCATGAGAAGAAAGAGAAAGTGTGGACACGATAACTCCATGAAATGTACTGGAAAGAACACACGCACACAATTCAAGAGTGGCTGCCTCTGAAAAGCATCTAATCCCTTTGTAAACAGCCAATGTGGCATCGATATGAGTCAGAAACATGTATTCTAGTGTCAAAATTGATTACAAAGTGTAAATGGGATAATTTTGGTCATAAAGTCAGGCTCGTCTCAAACAGAGTTTGGAACCTGAGTGTGTCACAATGAGCTAATTGAAGGTTGGGTTTGGATTACAAATACGTCAACAATTCATGCCCCCTTTTACCAAGCGCCACTCGACTCCTATGAAAAGGACCCACCATCATGAGGCCTCTGATAGTGACCCGAGTTACTGCCCGGTTGACACAGACAGCTTCGTCAACAACAACAGGTAATATATGCTATGTCAAATGTGGAAAGTTGTATAATTTTTTTTTTTTAACTTGATAAACTAGTAAGCTAATTACCTAGCCAAGCAGATACGACTAGTAGAGTCATTTTGGTTGTGAAGTGCATTAGCAAAAATCTTGGTCCTTTCTTTAGAACAAAATGCAATTTTACCACCCTCTCTGTCAACACCACCTTACATTTACATTTAAGTCATTTAGCAGACGCTCTTATCCAGAGCGACTTACAAATTGGTGCATTCACCTTATGACATCCAGTGGAACAGTAGTGCATCTAAATCTTTTAAGGGGGGGGTGAGAGGGATTACTTCATCCTATCCTAGGTATTCCTTAAAGAGGTGGGGTTTCAGGTGTCTCCGGAAGCTGGTGATTGACTCCGCTGTCCTGGCGTCGTGAGGGAGTTTGTTCCACCATTGGGGGGCCAGAGCAGCGAACAGTTTTGACTGAGCTGAGCGGGAACTGTACTTCCTCAGTGGTAGGGAGGCGAGCAGGCCAGAGGTGGATGAACGCAGTGCCCTTGTTTGGGTGTAGGGCCTGATCAGAGCCTGGAGGTACTGAGGTGCCGTTCCCCTCACTGCTCCGTAGGCAAGCACCATGGTCTTGTAGCGGATGCGAGCTTCAACTGGAAGCCAGTGGAGAGAGCGGAGGAGCGGGGTGACGTGAGAGAACTTGGGAAGGTTGAACACCAGACGGGCTGCGGCGTTCTGGATGAGTTGTAGGGGTTTAATGGCACAGGCAGGGAGCCCAGCCAACAGTGAGTTGCAGTAATCCAGACGGGAGATGACAAGTGCCTGGATTAGGACCTGCGCCGCTTCCTGTGTGAGGCAGGGTCGTACTCTGCGGATGTTGTAGAGCATGAACCTACAGGAACAGGCCACCGCCTTGATGTTAGTTGAGAACGACAGGGTGTTGTCCAGGATCACGCCAAGGTTCTTAGCGCTCTGGGAGGAGGACACAATGGAGTTGTCAACCGTGATGGCGAGATCATGGAACGGGCAGTCCTTCCCCGGGAGGAAGAGCAGCTCCGTCTTGCCGAGGTTCAGCTTGAGGTGGTGATCCGTCATCCACACTGATATGTCTGCCAGACATGCAGAGATGCGATTCGCCACCTGGTCATCAGAAGGGGAAAGGAGAAGATTAATTGTGTGTCGTCTGCATAGCAATGATAGGAGAGACCATGTGAGGTTATGACAGAGCCAAGTGACTTGGTGTATAGCGAGAATAGGAGAGGGCCTAGAACAGAGCCCTGGGGGACACCAGTGGTGAGAGCACGTGGTGTGGAGACGGATTCTCGCCACGCCACCTGGTAGGAGCGACCTGTCAGGTAGGACGCAATCCAAGCGTGGGCCGCGCCGGAGATGCCCAACTCGGAGAGGGTGGAGAGGAGGATCTGATGGTTCACAGTATCGAAGGCAGCCGATAGGTCTACAAGGATGAGAGCAGAGGAGAGAGAGTTAGCTTTAGCAGTGCGGAGCGCCTCCGTGATACAGAGAAGAGCAGTCTCAGTTGAATGACTAGTCTTGAAACCTGACTGATTTGGATCAAGAAGGTCATTCTGAGAGAGATAGCGGGAGAGCTGGCCAAGGACGGCACGTTCAAGAGTTTTGGAGAGAAAAGAAAGAAGGGATACTGGTCTGTAGTTGTTGACATCGGAGGGATCGAGTGTAGGTTTTTTCAGAAGGGGTGCAACTCTCGCTCTCTTGAAGACGGAAGGGACGTAGCCAGCGGTCAGGGATGAGTTGATGAGCGAGGTGAGGTAAGGGAGAAGGTCTCCGGAAATGGTCTGGAGAAGAGAGGAGGGGATAGGGTCAAGCGGGCAGGTTGTTGGGCGGCCGGCCGTCACAAGACGCGAGATTTCATCTGGAGAGAGAGGGGAGAAAGAGGTCAGAGCACAGGGTAGGGCAGTGTGAGCAGAACCAGCGGTGTCGTTTGACTTAGCAAACGAGGATCGGATGTCGTCGACCTTCTTTTCAAAATGGTTGACGAATTCATCTGCAGAGAGGGGGGGGGGGGAGGGGGAGGAGGATTCAGGAGGGAGGAGAAGGTTGCAAAGAGCTTCCTAGGGTTAGAGGCAGATGCTTGGAATTTAGAGTGGTTATAAGATTGTCTGCTGCAGTTGTTCGAGAGATGTCCCGTTTGCAGCCGATCATGCAGCATAGAGAATACCAGCAAGATGGCCCTCATCAGCATCATCCAGACATGCCCTTGCTGTGAGCATTCCTATGAACGGAACAGTCAGCCACATGCTTGCAAGTAATCCAGCCAGCAACCTTCACGTGACAGCAGCAACAGCTTTCACAGGCTCATAACTTGTACACATTTTTTTTTTAAACTTTTATTTAACTAGGCAAGTCAGTTAAGAACAAATTCTTATTTACAATGATGGCCCCTACCAGGGAACAGCGAGCTAACTGCCTCGTTCAGGGGCAGAACGACAGATTTTTACCTTGTCAGCTCAGGGATTCGATGCAGTAACCTTTCGTTACTGGCTCAATGCTCTAACCACTAGGCTACCTGCCACCCCAAATACAGAAGGCCACCCCAAATACAGAAGGTAACCCATTCATTTATGTAAACTGACATTTATTTATTTTTCCTACTTTTTTGATGCATACAGATCTTAACTTGATCCCTTCATTGTCGCAGAGAATTTCTCTGCTGCATTAGGAAATTCAAATGAGCCTTGTGAGTGGCTGAAAATTAGCAGTTCTCTTTCTGTACCTATGGGGGCAGTAGAGTCATTGGGATCAGAGTTTGCTATTAAAAATAATATTCTAGGTCCTACTACAGCAACATTCAAATGTACAAAAATATATCTGAAATGCAGCCATACACATCAACAACCGTTGTTTTATATACACTATACTGTATATACAAAAACATGCGGACACCCCTTGAAATTAGTGGATTCAGCTCTTTCAGCCGCACCCGTTGCTGACACATGTTGCAACACCAGCACAATAACTGTTCGTCTGGAGTTTCATGAAATGGGTTTCCAAGGCCGAGCAGCTGCACACAAGCCTAAGATCACCATATGCAATGCCAAGCGTCGGTCTAAGTAGTGTAAAGCTCGCCACCATTTTACTCTGAAGCAGGGGAAATGCTTTCAAAAAATCACGCTTCACTACCTTGCAGACGAATCTGGTTTTGGTGGATGCCTGGAGAGCGCTACCTGCCCCAATGCATAGCGTAAACTGTAAAGTTTAGTGGAGGAGGATTAATGGTCTGGGGCTGTTTTTCACAGTGAAGGGAAATCTTAACACTACAGGATACAATGACATTCGAGACGATTCTGTGTTTCCAACTTTGTGGCAACAGTTTGGGGAAGGCCCTTTTGCCCCCATGCACAAAGAGAGGACCAAACAGAAACGGTTTGTCGAGAACGGTGTGGAAGAACTTGACTGGCCTGCACAGAGCCATAACCTCAACCCCATCGAATACCTTTGGGTTGAATTGGACCGCCGACTGCTAGCCAGGCCTGCTAATCGCCCAACATCAGTGCCTGACCTCACTAATGCTCTTTTGGCTGAATGGAAGCAAGTCCCCGCAGAAATCTTCCAACATCTAATGAAAGCCTTCCCAGAAGAGTGGAGGCTGTTATAGCAGTAAAGGGGGGGGGGGCAACTTCCTATTAATGCCCAGATGTTTGACAAGCAGGTGTCCACATACTTTTGGTCATGTAGTGAAGTTTAATAATACAAGATAGATATTGGTTTCCACTAGGCTATGACATACAAGTGTTAGTTCAGCAATTGTATTTACAGAAATGAGAAGAGTGCCATCCTCCTGCCTCTCATATCTGCTTGAAGGTCAACATTGAGTTCAATTGTGGCCTGGGGTCGTCTAGCAGTTAGGGCCACTATATTCAGCATTAACATATAGGCCTAACATGTTGACGTGAGTTTGATTCCGCCCCACGCCCTTCTGGCACAAATAACTCAATCCCCCCGATTGACTAGATTAATTACACATTTTTCTCATGTTGACAGTCCAGTGATATTTTACCCCTGATCTTGATAAGAAATGACCATACCAGACACTTTTAGATAGCATAAATAGTAAATTAATCAAATTCATATGAATTGTCAGGTAAGATGCCACAGTATACTTTATTTATATTGCACGAAATGATTGTCAAATAGATAAATCCCCCTTAGTCTGTTCAAAAAGGACAATCCCCCCAACCCCTCTTTTACGCTGCTGCTACTCTCTGTTTGATCATCTATGCAAAGTCACTTGAACTAATCCTACATGTACATATTACCTGAAATAGCCCGACTAACCGGTGCACCCGCACATTGACTCTGTACCACCTGTATATAGCCTCGCTACTGTTATTTTTTTTACATTTAAAAAAATGTCTATTCCTTTACTTATCTATTGTTTACCTAATACCTTTTTTTTCTTCTTTTTTTTTTTTTTTACAAAAAACTGCACTGTTGGTTAAGGTCCTGAAAGTAAGTATTTCACTGTAAGGTCGACTACACCTGTTGTATTCGGCGCACGTGACAAATACACTTTGACTTGATTTGTTTGTTCCAATTACGATACCAACCAGACGGTGAACATACAGTGCCTTGCGAAAGTATTCGGCCCCCTTGAACTTTGCGAACTTTTGCCACATTTCAGGCTTCAAACATAAAGATATAAAACTGTATTTTTTTGTGAAGAATCAACAACAAGTGGGACACAATCATGAAGTGGAACGACATTTATTGGATATTTCAAAAAAAATTAACAAATCAAAAACTGAAAAATTGGGCGTGCAAAATTATTCAGCCCCTTTACTTTCAGTGCAGCAAACTCTCTCCAGAAGTTCAGTGAGGATCTCTGAATGATCCAATGTTGACCTAAATGACTAATGATGATAAATACAATCCACCTGTGTGTAATCAAGTCTCCGTATAAATGCACCTGCACTGTGATAGTCTCAGAGGTCCGTTAAAAGCGCAGAGAGTATCATGAAGAACAAGGAACACACCAGGCAGGTCCGAGATACTGTTGTGAAGAAGTTTAAAGCCGGATTTGGATACAAAAAGATTTCCCAAGCTTTAAACATCCCAAGGAGCACTGTGCAAGCGATAATATTGAAATGGAAGGAGTATCAGACCACTGCAAATCTACCAAGACCTGGCCGTCCCTCTAAACTTTCAGCTCATACAAGGAGAAGACTGATCAGAGATGCAGCCAAGAGGCCCATGATCACTCTAGATGAACTGCAGAGATCTACAGCTGAGGTGGGAGACTCTGTCCATAGGACAACAATCAGTCGTATATTGCACAAATCTGGCCTTTATGGAAGAGTGGCAAGAAGAAAGCCATTTCTTAAAGATATCCATAAAAAGTGTTGTTTAAAGTTTGCCACAAGCCACCTGGGAGACACACCAAACATGTGGAAGAAGGTGCTCTGTTCAGATGAAACCAAAATGGAACTTTTTGGCAACAATGCAAAACATTATGTTTGGCGTAAAAGCAACACAGCTCATCACCCTGAACACACCATCCCCACTGTCAAACATGGTGGTGGCAGCATCATGGTTTGGGCCTGCTTTTCTTCAGCAGGGACAGGGAAGATGGTTAAAATTGATGGGAAGATGGATGGAGCCAAATACAGGACCATTCTGGAAGAAAACCTGATGGAGTCTGCAAAAGACCTGAGACTGGGAGGGAGATTTGTCTTCCAACAAGACAATGATCCAAAACATAAAGCAAAATCTACAATGGAATGGTTCAAAAATAAACATATCCAGGTGTTAGAATGGCCAAGTCAAAGTCCAGACCTGAATCCAATCGAGAATCTGTGGAAAGAACTGAAAACTGCTGTTCACAAATGCTCTCCATCCAACCTCACTGAGCTCGAGCTGTTTTGCAAGGAGGAATGGGAAAATATTTCAGTCTCTCGATGTGCAAAACTGATAGAGACATACCCCAAGCGACTTACAGCTGTAATCGCAGCAAAAGGTGGCGCTACAAAGTATTAACTTAAGGGGGCTGAATAATTTTGCACGCCCAATTTTTCAGTTTTTGATTTGTTAAAAAAGTTTGAAATATCCAATAAATGTCGTTCCACTTCATGATTGTGTCCAACTTGTTGTTGATTCTTCATGTTTGAAGCCTGAAATGTGGCAAAAGGTCGCAAAGTTCAAGGGGGCCGAATACTTTCGCAAGGCACTGTATATTGAAAGACTTTGGTTGCAAGCAGGACTAAATTTAAGGGAACACCAATATCATATTTTAAGGGAACGGTAATGAGGTGACCAATAATGGTTGCTATTGAGATCAGCTGTGCGGGTGAATTTAGCATGTATTGATGGTTTAACAAGACCAGCTGGAGATAATCAAGTGCCATCGATGTTTGCAATAGGCTTCTTGTTTGTTATTTGATTAGATTCCAATCCGTTACCCTTATCCATTGTGACTGTTTGTGTTTCCCTGTCTGAGTTGATGAGCTGATTTGGCCCATCAGATTGACATATGTAGGCCTACTGAAGAACGATCAACTCGCCTCCAGTGTAGATGCTCGCCAAGGGTTTTATAGTTAAAGCTAAGCATACTTTGTCATAGTTATGGTCTTTAGTCTCACTTGAAAGCGTGTATTGTGTGACTTTAATATTTTACTTCATAAAGCTGTCAAGATGTTTATGTATTTGAGCATATCCAAAGACGATTTCTTTGAGGTAAGACACTTCTTTGATTTGTAAATGATCAGTCTATTCTTTTCACTTCTTGAAAGCGTTTAAATAAACGCAATTAACCATTGGGCCTAATGTAGGTTTAGACTGGTCACTAGATCACCCAGCACTCATGAGGTTTGGGGCCGGAGCGCACTGCTTAGACCACTGCGAGCATTAAAAATACTATGATACATCGTTTAAAAAAAAGTCTTCCCCAAACCATATCCCTACCCTTAAGCACTCGGAATGAATGCCTAAGCTGTTAACCTTTGAGTTGTTTCTGTCTTAAGCTTGGAACCACAAGGAATTAATAGACATTCATCCATGAGTCAAAGGGCAGTGGGCCGAATTCAACCCATGCCGTCTCTGGCATATGTGTGCTGGGGTCAGTGGCTGTAAGAGCAAGACCACACAGGCACTGAGGCAAACCACAATAATGTATTCTGCCTATTGCTTGCCTTCAACATAAAAGAAAACAATTAACAGATTTTCGAAAAATACATCTACCATATACAAATATGTCAATTTATTGTAATTCACAGAATTCACACGAGAAGCGCTGTAGCCTGCACGTAGCTTACATAAGGTAGCCTACAATGTAGGTACTGTACTGCATTGTATACAAATACCGCTTCAAGCTGCCCCTGGCGTAGATTCAAAATATTTCTTCAGATATTCGAATCCTCCTGAGCGAAAAGGAGTCAAATTAAGATCTGACATCTGTATAATGTACCGGGCATAACGTAGCCAGGTGGAACCAACCTGGTCACTGTGTTCACCATTCTATTTCACTTCACATTTTATATCTGAAGTGAAAGTGAAATAAAAAGGTGAACGCATCGATCAGGTTGGTTCAGCCAGGCTGGTCATAACCACCATTGATAATGTAATCAGTGCGCTGTGTGTATGCGTGCGTGTGTGTGTATCTGACTGACTGACCAGTATCTTTGATGAAGGGACAGAATCTGATCAACGCTGCTATGGGGCTCTGACAAAGACTTCACCTCTTGCCTGCTCACAAACTGTCGTTGATGGGGAGAACAGAATTAGGTCGGTTTAGTCTGACCTGTTCAAACTTCAACATAGTATCTGTTTTTGTGCCAGATGTCACCTAACAGAGACTATGTGTGTATGTGTTCAGACACCTGTATGGAACCAGCACTTGGGAGACTTTCAAGATGACATGATGGAGTCCAGACTGACAGACGGGCTTGTTGCTGATGGCTCTGAATGGAGAGAGACCTTGCGCTCAACAATTATACAAGGCGCATCTATTATTTTTGATCGTGTTTTGTTATTATTGAATCAAATGGTACTATCAATGGTTGAATGGTACAGTATCTGTATCGACTGTGAATGACAAAAGTTGAAAGTCAAGTGCCATATTTTCACATTGTTATATTAAGCAGAACACTGCTTCTACAGTATTCTGTGAAGGACGGTTTATTCTACATGGAACTGTTACACTTGAAAGTGATCAAAACACTCTTGTTTAGAGCATCTACGTTAGTTCAGCAATTGCATTCTTCTCAAATTACTCTGTAGGCTACTCTATGAGAACACAGAAATGAGAAGAGTGCCATCCTCCTGCCTCTCATATCTGCCTGAAGTTATTGTACCCTGCCTGCTGGATCCATGAGACAAACTCTTGTCATATGCAGGATGGAGTGTCCACCCCTCCTCCTGCCACCTGACTGCAGGTGTCCATAAACCTGTAAAACATTACCCACTGGAGACTTGAAGACAGAACTTCACCCAGAAGGCTGTTCGTGTCAGTGTGTTAGACAACCAACTCCTTAGATTTGGGCAAATTGACCATAGACATCGAAATGCCAGTCTGGTTCTGGTTAGACAGCTGAAGTTGTACTCTACACACAACTGATGTTGATTTGTTAGGTAAACCTGTAGGCACACTGTCTTTATAAGCACATCAATATATTTACAGCAAAATTGTTTTGTCTTTGCAACACGAACCCATCCAGCGAATTTCTTTTGCAGATGTATCTACACTCAAGCTGGGCGATGTTTGTTCAATGTACACATGTAGCTTACACCAATAGGTATATTCGTTCTGAGATTTGTCTCCCGGGAAAGATCTAACAGCGGATATAAGGCGAGACAAGACTAGCCGGTTAAAGAATATTGCGTTGTAGAACAGCTGAGCTGACTGAAGACCACGGGCATTCAACTTGCAGTAGTTGATATCGTTTCCACGGTAACATGTATTTACATGATGTGAAACGTTGAAACTAATTTGCAAGCTACTTTCATAGCAAGGTGTTGTAAGACCGAGAGTCTTACGAAACACATTCCAGATACTGGCTCTTGCTAACTTGCCATAAATGATTTGACAGAGAAATATCAGATAGATTGGATAGCCAGCTTCAGCTATCACCAAGCTATGCTAGCTAACTGCTGTGAGCTTGGCAAAACACAAGGTCAGCAAAGGATTTAGCGCGGCTGGGGTGACCAGACGTCTCCGTTTTTGGTGGCCTGTCCCCGGAAATGTCCCCGTTTTTAACTGTGCGTTAAAAACAGACTGCAAAGTGAAATAATATTATACGTGGCAAGACCGGGCAGCAGAGCCTACCGGTTAACGTCTCAGTCGCGTTGTGCTTGTTTCGTCCAGCAGAGGGGGCTGCTCGCTACAGCAGCTTCACTCACTCTTCCTCTACTAACTACTTGCTCACGCTAGTTTTAGAGAAAACTGCTGTGGAAAACTCGGCCAGAAGCTAGCAAGTGTCAAGTGAATCCACAACATCACCACAAACAAACAAAGTTACACTCGTTTGAGATACTACCTAATGATGTTATAATGTCACAATGCCGGGGCGGCAGGGTAGCCTACTGTGTTGGACTAGTTCGACTAGTAACCGAAAGGTTGTAAGTTCGAATCCCCGAGCTGACAAGGTACAAATCTGTCGTTCTGCCCCTGAACAGGCAGTTAACCCCACTGTTCCTAGGCCGTCATTGAAAATAAGAATTTGTTCTTAACTGACTTGCCTAGTAAAATAAAGGTTTAAAAAATATATATTTAAAAATATAGATGGTCTATAAGGTCATGCTAGCTAATTAAAAAAAAACGTTAACATGTAAACATGCAGTGGACGGGCTATTTTGAATATATTAAATTAATGCACAATTAATTATGAGAATATTTATTTGTAGATTACAATTGTAATGGTTTGGCATTATAAGTAGAGTGAAAATATATATTTGACATTTTCATAGATAACATGAGCATAATGTTTTCTGTTGGAGAGTGGAGAGGAAGAAGACTGGATAGGAAGAAGACTGAAAGACTGATAGAGGAGGAAAGGTAAAGATATGATTACAGAGCCTGCCAATTTATTATTGCAAACCATTTGTTTTGGGATAAAATACAAAAATGAGGCAAGCAATGGGAATCTGTTCACCAAAGTATTTTTATCTAATAGTGTACTATTTATTATTAAAGATTGGAGAAGAAGGAGAAGGGAAATTAAGGGTGTAAAAAGAGTGAAGCGAGGAGAGTAGAAGAGTGAGGTGGAAAGGTAAAGAGAAGGAAAGGAAGAAAGAGGAAGACGAGTGAAGAAAAGAGGAGGAGAAGAAAAAGTTAAGAGAATTAGAAGAGTGACACAAGGAGAGTGAAGAAGAACAGACACAGGAGGTACAATGGCTCTTTCCAAGAAACGGAAATGCCATTTTAATGACAACATGATGAGAGAATTTCCATCCAGGTCGAGACGATAGAATGGTTAACTGCACCCTTTGTAATTCCTCTTTTTCAATTGGCAGCGGGGGAAGAACGGCAGCGGTAGAACATCAACAGACGAAAAAGCATAAAGCCTCTCTGATTGGCCGTGTTGGTATGCCCTCTGTCACCACATTCTTCAAGAAGGTAGAGCCTTCCCAAGAAGAACATGATTTAGCTGTGCAGGAGGGTGTCTTTGCATACCACACTATGTGACACAATCATAGTTACTGATCTATGGACTGCACAGCACAACTGACACGAAAGTTTATGAGCCGAAGTTTACATGTGCTAGGACAAAATGTGAAGCCATAGTGAGTAATGTGTTAGCACCATGGGCAACTACTTTGGTAACAGAGGACCTAGACCAGGTTAAATTTGTGTCCCTGTCCATTGATGCGTCCAATGATGGACATGTAAAGCTGCTGCCAATAGTAGTCAGATATTGTAAAATATATGATGGCAGCACATCTGTGGAAACAAAACTGCATGATTTTGTTGAATTGAAAGGAGAAACAGCAGAGGAGATTGCAGCTGAGGTCCTGGTGGTCATCCAAAAATGTAACCTGCAAAACAAAGTCGTGGCATTCTCTGCCGACAACACAGATACCAACTTTGGAGGACTGAATAGGCTGGGGAGGGTCAATGTCCATACCAAAGTTAAAAATGCTCTGCAGTGGGAGGTGATTGTCTTAGGTTGTCCTGCCCACATCATTCATAACACGGCCAGAACAGCTTTGGATGTGATACTCTACACCGTCAGAGTAGAAAGACTGTAGAGCTTTTGTGAGTTTGTTGGCCAGGAGTACCATAACATTTTAGGACACAGCAATGTTTACTGGCTGTCCAGGCTCCCTGCTCTAGAAAGAGTGCTGAAAAGGTATGTGCCATTGAAATCCTTTTATTTCTTTCCGAAGACAAATGCCCTGTTGTCCTGTGAACAATGTTCGAAGATCCACTGACTGAACTTTGGCTGGCCTTTGTCCATGGAAAACTTGACCATATTCAGTGACATGATCAAGATGCTTGAATGCCAGGACCGCTGTGCTGTGGAGTCAGCTGCAATTCTGAGAAACATTGAGGCAAAATTGACTGCAAGATGTGATGCCAACTTCATTCCAGTTTTGGTCAGAGGACTTCTGAGAGAGCTAGAGGGAAATGGAGCAATGTCTAAAGAGAGCTTTCCCAAAACATCCCAATCATTCTTCACTACGGCTGTGAACTACTTGCAAGCATGGGGAAAGCACACAGATAATCTAAAATATTTACATGGTCTCCTTTTGAAAAGGCAACCTCAGCGTGAAGAGATCCAGAAGGCAGCAGGCACACTGCAGGAAAAATGCCCCAATGTGACCATCAATGAGGTTGCATTGTTTGACGAGGTTACTGGCCTGCAAGAGTTCCTAAAGGGGGGATCGCTTGAAGAATGGAAAACATCTGAGACACCGCTTAGTCAGAGATGGAGCACGGTGGTTACCCACTTCAAAGAGAACGACATGCCACACACTAACGTGGCTAGATTAGCGTCTGTTGTCATGTGCTTACCTGGAAGTAATGCACCAGTCGAGAGAGTGTTCTCCCAAATGAATGATATATGGACAGCAGCAAGAAATGGGTTCACTGCTCCTACCATCAAGGCCATGCTTAATGTGAAGACAAACTTCAACCTTCCCTGCCGGGGGTTCATGGAGAGCAATCCTGAAGAAGATACATTCTTCTGAGAAATATACAGATTAGATTGGTATAAGTATATTATGTAGTTACCAATCACATCATCATCTTATTTCTGTATTATGTTAAGTATTTCACATATACTATTGTCTGTTTTTTCAGTTTTGCTCATGTTCTCTTCTGCTCTTAGTCTACCCAGACTACCAGGACCACTGAATGGCTGTTCAGATTGGACAGTTCTGTCTCGTCTGTAGTGTTTCTGTAATATAGTTGTTTTCTCTATCACAGTGTGCCTGTTAGACTAAATACATGAAACCGGAATTGTCCCCCTTTATTATTTTATAGATAATAACATTCTATATTTTAATGATATATTTACCGCCGAACTGGAAATGTCCCCGGTTGTAATTTCAGAAATCTGGTCACCTTACTTTAGCCTACACATAGAACTGAATTAGCTGACCATCTTGAGATGGCAAGTCAGTCAAGTCAAGTCCTCAACATCAAAACTTTGTTCTCTCCATAGAAAAGATAGCTCAGCTTACCTCGCTGTACTCACTACTGCACTTGTTTGTTGTGATTCAATGGCAAAGACACACCCAAGAAACACCCACATGAAATCAAACCCCAAAGAGAACTCTTGTTTGCCAAATCAGAACCTTTAAACACTTTTCATTACCCCTTTTTTTCTCTGTCCCTTTTCTCTCACAGCCCTCTCTCTCTCTCTCTGACACACTGACTGATGTTAGTTGGCAGTAGGTGTTGCGTGGCCCTCCACAGCAGAGCCCAGTGGTTGATGGGATAGGACAGAGCAGACTACACTACCGTAACTCCACTACATGATGCCAAGAGCAACCAGAAGGACTTGTCTCGAAGTTTCCAGAAACAAAACTATTCAACCAGATACACCCTGGCATATTGACCTTACCCTGCAAACATCACTACTAACACCCAACGCACATATACACACGCAAACACCTCTGAACTTTAGACAAATAGCTCTTGACACTCTGACCCATCTCCTTAGCCCATTGCCAACACCCTTAAACACTAGTGAACACACGCGGTATGGAGCTTGACACGTTGCATAAGCCGTCACTGAGCATCTCTCTCCAATCCGTAGTGTAATGGTAACACCACACCGCACTGAACAGGCATTGAGATGCAGTTCTAGGAAGTCTATGGCCTACTAAACATGGCTTTGCCATGTGATGCTTGTGGGGTATTTTTAAGGTATAAGAAACACAAGACATGGCTTAGATCTTAGTTGGTAGGTTGTGGACAATGTTTTGGGGGTAGAAATCTTTTAGGTAAATGTTAGTTAGATTAAGAAACAAAAGATGGTGCAACATAAAGTTCCCATTTACCCTGTTCTTGAGCCAAACTTCCTGGTAATACAGAGAGTAGACTGTTTGAGGGGACTCGTTTCATCATTCCAGAGCAGACACTTGTTAGGGACTTTGTCCAACATACTGGATATGGGGATCGCACATGCCAGTGTATATACCGCCACCTAGAGTCGACATCACTTCCCTTCCAACTCGTCTCCATTTTCTCTCCCATTAGCAAAGTACGCCACCCAGAGTTCACTCCACAAACTGAGTGATGTGCCCCAGAACTGAGGCTTGGGTGATTCAGTCAGTACAAAATTGTATTTTTGCTCATTCACTCCTTTATGTTATTATAAGAGTTTGCATGAGTAATAATGGACTACCAATGGAGTTTGCACTACTACCAATGGTCCTAGATTATGAGAGGATTTTGAGCAAAACCACTGTACCGTAGAGCTGATATGTACAGTTGAAGTCGGAAGTTTACATGCACCTTAGCTAACTACATTTGAACTCAGTTTTTCACAAATCCTGACATTTAATCCAAGTAAAAATTCCCTGTTTTAGGTCAGTTAGGACCACCACTTTATTGTAAGAATGTGAAATGTCCGAATAATAGTAGAGAGAATGATTTATTTCAGCATTGTCCATTTGGAAGACCCATTTGCAACCAAGCTTTAACTTCCTGACTGATGTCTTGAGATGCTGCTTCAATATATTCACAGAATTTTCCAGTCTCATGATGCCATCTATTTTGTGAAGTGCACCAGTCCCTCCTGCAACGAGGCACCCCCACAACATGATGCTGCCACCCCCGTGCTTCACGGTTGGGATGGTGTTCTTCATCTTCAAAGCCTCCCCCTTTTTCCTCCAAACATAACGATGGTCATTATGGCCAAACAGTTCTTTTTTTATTTCATCAGACCAGAGGGCATTTCTCAAAAAAGTACGATCTTTCTCCCCATTTGCAGTTGCAAACCGTAGTCAGACTTTTTTATGGTGGTTTTGGAGCAGTGGCTTCTTCCTTGCTGAGCAGCCTTTCAGGTTATGTCGATATAGGACTCATTTTACTGTGGATATAGATACTTTTGTACCCGTTTCCTCCAGCATCTTCACAAGGTCCTTTGCTGTTGTTCTGGGATTGATTTGCACTTTTCAAACCAAAGTACGTTCATCTCTAGGAGACAGAACACATCTCCTTCCTGAGCAATATGACAGCTGCGTGGTCCCATGGTGTTTATACTTGCGTACTATTGTTTGTACAGATGAACGTGGTACTTTCAGGCATTTGGAAATTGCTCCCAAGGATGAACCAGACTTTTTTCTGAGGTCTTGGCTGATTTCTTTTGATTTTCTCATGATGTCAAGCAAAGAGGCACTAAAAGTTTGAAGGTAGGCCTTGAAATACATCCACTGGTACACCTCCAATTGACTGAAATTATGTCAATTAGCCTATCAGAAGCTTCTAAAGCCATGAGATCATTTTCTGGAAAGGACCAGTCAACTTCTGACCCACTGCAATTGTGATACAGTGAATTATAAGTGAAATAATCTGTCTGTAAACAATTGTTGGAAAAATGACTTGTGTCATGCACAAAGTAGATGCCCTAACCGACATGCCAAAACTATAGTTTGTTATTAACAAGAAATTTGTAGAGTGGTTGAAAAACGAGTTTTAATGACTCTAGCCTAAGTGTATGTAAACTTCTGACTTCAACTGTAGTTCTCTTTCAAACATACTCACACAAATAGCTCACTGGACACAAACTGGTTAAATCGTGTAAGCGTAATTTGTCAATGTATTTTACCTTGGAATCTATGTGGAAAACACATTGGATTTGAAAAAAGTAATCAACGTAATCTGTTGTTTTCAACCACGTAATTCAGTCATCATAGTAACCAAATTTCAAAATAGACAAACCTTGTATAAAATATGTTGAATTTGTACCTTTAAAACAATGTCAGATCTTCAACGTTATATCCACTATTAAATTATATTAATATAAGCTGGGCAGCAACTCCTACTGGAGAACTCATCCATCTACAGCTACCCTTTGGTCTCTCATACAGAGTTTTAACCAAGCCCAGCCCTGCTTAGCAATGATATTTGTCACTGACTATTACCAATGTTCTATCATGAGAACGATTGTCGCGAGACCTCTGCTTAAAAACTAAATAGATTCACTGTTGTTATCGAAGTCATTCCAAAGGGTAGGTTTAATAATCCACATACTATTGACTGGGGGTTATTTTGACCCCAGATGTATATTTTTGATCACAGCTCAAAGGTGGTATATAAAATTCTTAAATATTTTCATGACTTTGCCAACTAGTTCTTAACCTAAATCACTGTTTAGTGTTTCTGTACCAATAAAGACTTTAACCAAATTCAAGACCTTTGGGGCCATTTAATAGATAGGACCTTTACCTGAATCTAGGTTTCTCTGGAGACATAATAACAAGCTATACATACCATCAGGGGGTCTGTATCAGTGATTTGGACCAGATAGACAGATCATCTGCACATATATAGCTCCCGATTTACTCACCGAAGATTTTCTATACCATGTATTGTATGACTGTACAAAACCAAAATTACCTTATTTTTGTACAATCTGCCAATGTAATAAAATGTCTGCCAATGATAGAACTGCAATACAGAACTCAGATACACTCTGAATTTTTCTGATAACATTATATAAATGTTAAATGATGTTTTGATAAGAACTAGGTTGATATTTTACTATTATAGTTGCTTTTTTTTTTCTTTTTTTTTTAGGATAAAAATTACCCCCGTGGATAATCCATGTATGTAAATAAAGTACCAGTCAAAAGTTTGGACACACCTACTGGTTCAAGGGTTTTTCTTTCATTTTACTATTTTCTACATTGTAGAATAATAGTGAAGACATCAAAACTACGAAATAACACATATGGAATAAAATAGTAACCAAAAAAGTGTTAAACAAATCAAAATGTATTTTAGATTCTTCAAGGTAGTCACCCTTTGCCTTGATGACAGCTTTGCACACTTTTGGCATTCTCTCAACAGGAATGGTTTTCCAACAGTCTTGCGGTCTAACTCATCCCAAACCATTTCAAATTGGGTTTGGAGTCGGGTGATTGTGGCGGCCAGGTCATCTGATGCAGAACTCCATCACTCTACTTGGTCAAATAGCCCTTACACAGCCCGGAAGTGTGTTTTGGGTCATTGTCCTGTTGAAAAACAAATGATAGTCCCACAAAGCGCAACCCAGATGGGATGGTGTATCACTGCAGAATGCTGTGGTAGCCATGCTGGTTAAGTGTGCCTTCAATTCTAAATAAATCACTGACAGTGTCACCAGTACAGCACCCCAAACCATCACACCTCCTCCTCCATGCTTCACGGTGAGAACCACACATGCAGAGATCATCCGTTCACCTTCTGTGCGTCTCACAAGGACACAGCGGTTGGAATCAAAAATCTCAAATTTGGACATATCAGACAGATTTCCACCAGTCTAATGTCCATTGCTCATGTTTCTTGGCCCAAGCAAATCTCTTCTTCTTACTGGTGTCCTTTAGTAGTGGTTTCTATGCAGAAATTTAACCATAAAGGCCTGCTTCACACAGTCTCCTCTGAACAGTTGATGTTGAGATTTGTCTGTTACTTGAACTCTGTGAAGCATTTATTTGGGCTGCAATCTGAGGTGCAGTTAACTCTAATGAACGTATCCTCTGAGGTAACTCAGGGGTCTTCCTTTCCTGTGGCGGTCCTCATGAGAGCCAGATTCATTTTAGAAATTGATGGTTTTTGCGACTGCACTTGAAGAAACTTTGAAAGTTCTTTATATTTTCCACATTGACTGACCTTCATGTCTTAAAGTAATGATAAACTGTCGTTTCTCTTTGCTTATTTGAGCTGCTCTTGCCATAATATGGACTTGGTCTTTTACCAAATGAGGCTATCTTCTGTATACCCCACTACCTTGTCACAAGGATTGGCTCAAACACATTAAAAAGGAAAGAAATTCCACCAATTAACTTTTAAGAAGGCACACCTGTTCATTGAAATGTATTCCAGGTGACTACCTCATGAAGCTGGTTGAGAGAATGCCAAGAGTGCAAACCTGTCATGAAGGCAAAGGGTGGCTACTGAATAATCTCAAATATATTCAGATTTGTTTAACACTTTTTTGGTTACTACATGATTCCATAAGTGTTATTTCATAGTTTTGATGTCTTCACTATTGTTCTACAATGTATAAAATAGTAAAATAAAGAAAAACCCTTGAATGAATAGGTGTGTCCAAACTTTTGACGGGTACTGTATGTTGGTAGTATGAGGGCGAACAGAGCTAATGACATGTGACCCCTCATATATCATCAATAATGCTAAGACTCCTTGACAATTTCCACATTTTTTTACATTATAGCCATATACTAAAATGTATGAAATTGTATCTTTCCCATCAATCTACACACACTACCCCATAATTACAAAAAAAATAACAGTTGTATATTACATTTACATAAGTATTCAGACCCTTTACTCAATACTTGTTGAAGCACCTTTGGCAGCGATTAGTGTCTTCTTGGGTATGACGCTACAAGCTTGGCACACCTGTATTTCGGGAGTTTTTCTCATTCTTCTCTACAGATTCTCTCAAGCTCTGTCAGGTTGGATGGGGAGCGTTGCTGCACAGCTATTTTCAGGTCTCCCCATAGATGTTCGATCAGGTTCAAGTCCGGGCTCTAGCCGGGCCACTCAAGGACAATCAGAGACTTGTCCCGAAGCCACTCCTGCGTTGTCTTGGCTGTGTGCTTAGGGTTGTTGTCCAGAGTCTGAGGTCCTGGAGCAGGTTTTCATCAAGGATCTTGTACTTTGTACTTTGCTCCGTTCAGCTTTCCCTCAATTCTGACTAGTCTCCCAGTCGCTGTAAAAACATTCCCAGAGCATGAAGTTGCCACCACCATGTTTCACCGTAGGGATTGTGCCAGGTTTTGTCCAGACGTAACGCTTGGCATTCAGGCCAAAGAGTTCAATCTTGGTTTCATCAGACCAGAGAATCTTGTTTCCCATGGTCTGAGAGTCCTTTAGGTGTCTTTTCACAAACTCCAAGTGGGCTGTCATGTGGCTTCCGTCTGGCCACTACCATAAAAGCCTGATTGGTGGAGTCCTGCGGAGATGTTTGTCAGAGAAACTCTGGAGCTCTGTCAGAGTAACCATCGGGTTCTTGGTCACCTCCCTGACAAAGGCCCTTCTCCCCCGATTGCTCAGTTTGGCCGGGCGGCCAGCTCTAGAAAGAGTCTTGGTGGTTCCAAACTTCTTCCATTTAAGAATGATGGAGGCCACTGTGTTCTTGGGGAACTTCAATGCTGCAGAATTTTGGTACCCTTCCCCAGATCTGTGCCTCAACACAATCCTGTCTCAGAGCTCAACGGACAATTCCTTCGACTTCATGGCTTGGTTTTTGCTCTGACATGCACGGTCAACTGTGGGACCTTATAAAGACAGGTGTGTGCCTTTCAAAATCGACTCCAATCAAGTTGTAGAAACATCTCAAGGTTGATCAATGGAAACAGGATGAGCCTGAGCTCGATTCAAGTCGCATAGCAAAGGGTCTGAATACTTACGTAAATAAGGTATTTCTGTTATTTGTAATAAATGTGCAAACATTTCAAAACACTTGTTTTTGCTTTGTCATTATGGGGTATTGTGTGTAGATTGATAAGGGGGGGAAATTATTTAATTTTAGAATAAGGCTGTAAAGTAACAAAATGTTGAAAAATGGAAGTGGTCTGAATTATCTTCGAATGCACTGGATGTATTGATATGTAGCTATGTGTGCCATTTTTAAATGTGTGTAGTTCTGTTCTTGAGCTGTTCTTGTCTATTAATGTTCTCTATTATGTCATGTTTCATGCTAACGCAACAGCTAATGTGGATCCTAATAAAATTCTAATAAAAAATGAACTAAATACTTTCCACGACCTATTGGATTACTAAAATGTGCATACATGCTGCATATTCATTTATTAAGGTTGAAAGCTAAAGATTATAAAAGGGAACTGCTTCATAGAAACAACTTATCTGGTTATAAACGCCCTATGTAGCATCGATATAAGTCCGAAACATAAATGATAATGTCAACATTACTTCAAAGTGTAAATACGATCATTTGTTCCATGAATTCAGCCTTGTCCAAAACAAGATTTGAGTATGTATGGGTTGGGTGTGCATTATTTACATACCCACTTTTGCTAATGATGTCCAATTGCCTAGAGACAATACGTTGCAGTCTGTGCCCAGCTGCCATGTGTTGTGGACATTTTGTCAAGTCTGCAACGCACTCAAATGGGCTTCCATAAAGTTGGCTCAAACTTCTAATGCATTGAACAATATTGAGCAAGATGGCAAGGAATGGACAACATACAACAAATGCACGACATGATTGCTGTGTCCGGTGTGTGGTGAGTAGCAAGCTAGCAAGTTAGCTAACTATGATACCAAAGATTTTGATTAAACACAGACCACAATAGATACACACAGCGAGGCATGGCTTAACGTAACCCGAGAAGGGTATGGCCAAAGGATACTCCCGTTACTACTATGTTAAATTGCCTACTTTGCTCATAACCCGAAAATGACTATTATTTTTTAAATTATCTCATAAACTTTTTGATTCATCATTTTTACCATACTTCCACGATGTCTTAAATCAACAAACTACATCATACCTAAAAACACTGTCTAAACGTAAAAATGTTGGCATGAACAGAGACTGTCGCATGGAATGTACGTCATGATTATCAGCCAACGAGATGATTCCAACAGACTTTCTTCAACTAGCTAGTTAACCCTGATTTTAAGATGCAGAAAAGTTGTGTATCATTTTGTTAGACAAACTTCATGGTTTCAGGCTATTACACCGCAATGATGATGGAAAGCAGTGAGCTCCAGTTACACGATTAATTTATGTGTGTTCGAAGCACTTTATCACCGGTAAGTCGCTAACACTTATTTGTATTTAACTAGCTATGCGTATTGATAAAGCTAGCTAGTTAGCTTGTAGTACGAACTAGTGAGCTGTATCTGTCCAAATAACGACTATAATATTCTTATGCATTTGTATATTACGCAAACCTGGAGATTCCACCAAGCAGGCGCAAAATATCACCAAAGGCTGCTTTATTTGGTAGGGTTGTCTCCCCAGCTGGTTTACGGCAAGTTGAAAGGACATATAGGCAAGCCAACAAGAGTAAACTTTTCTAAATACCTAGACAGTTCAAGGGCAAGCAAAGACTGGAAGAAGTAATGCAACATATCTAAGACAAGCGAATTAGACTGAGATTAGGTAACCGGCAAAAAAGGTAGGGGTAAACAAACATACAGTCAATAATACAGTCGGGGAAAAAGTCTATATACATTGTGTGCAAATGAGGTAAGATAAGGGAGGTAAGGCAATAAATAGGTCATGGTGGCGAAGTAATTACCGTATAGCAATTAAACTCTGGAATGGTAGATGTGCAGAAGATGAATGTGCAAGTAGAGATACTGGGGTGCAAAGGAGCAAGATAAATAAATACAGTATGGGGATGAGGTAGTTGGATGGGCTATTTACAGATGGGCTATGTACAGGTGCAGTGATCTGTGAGCTGCTCTGACAGCTGGTGCTTAAAGCTAGTGAGGGAGATAAGTGTTTCCAGTTTCAGAGATTTTTGTAGTTCGTTCCAGTCATTGGCAGCAGAGAACTGGAAGGAGAGGCGGACAAAGGAAGAATTGGTTTTGATGGTGACCAGAGAGATATACCTGCTGGAGCGCGTGCTACAGGTGGGTGCTGCTATGGTGACCAGCGAGCTGAGATAAGGGGGACTTTACCTAGCAGGGTCTTGTAGATGACCTGGAGCCAGTGGGTTTGGTGACGAGTATGATGCGAGGGCCAACCAACGAGAGCGTACAGGTCGCAATGGTGGGTAGTATATGGGGCTTTGGTGACAAAACGGATGGCACTGTGATAGACTGCATCCAATTTATTGAGTAGGGTATTGGAGGCTATTTTGTAAATGACATTGCCGAAGTCGAGAATCGGTAGGATGGTCAGTGTTACAAGGGTGTGTTTGGCAGCATGAGTGAAGGATGCTTTGTTGCAAAATAGGAAGCCAATTCTAGATTTAACTTTGGATTGGAGATGTTTGATGTGAGTCTGGAAGGAGAGTTTACAGTCTAACCAGACACCTAGGTATTTGTAGTTGACCACATATTCTAAGTCAGAACCGTCCAGAGTAGTGATGTTGGACTGGCGGGCGGGTGCAGGCAGCGATCGGTTGAAGAGCATGCATTTAGTTTTACTTGTATTTAAGAGCAATTGGAAGCCAAGGAAGGAGAGTTGTATGGCATTGAAGCTCGTCTGGAGGGTTATTAACAGTGTCCAAATGTAACGGATGTGAAACGGCTAGCTTAGTTAGCGGTGGTTCGCGCTAAATAGCATTTCAATCGGTGACGTCACTTGCTCTGAGACCTTGAAGTAGTTGTTCCCCTTGCTCTGCAAGGGCCGCAGCTTTTGTGGAGCGATGGGTAACAATGATTCGTGGGTGTCAGTTGTTGATGTGTGCAGAGGGTCCCTGGTTCGCGCCCGGGTATGGGCGAGGGGACGGTCTAAAGTTATACTGTTACACAAAGAAGGGCCAGAAGTATACCGAATGGTGTCGTCTGCATAGAGGTGGATCAGAGACTCACCAGCAGCAAGAGCGACGTCATTGACGTATACAGAGAAGAGAGTCGGTCCAAGAATTGAACCCTGAGGCACCCCCATAGAGACTGCCAGAGGCCCGGAAAACAGGCCCTCCGATATGACACACTGAACTCTATCAGAGACTGCTTCAGAGACTGCTTGAATCAGGCCGTCATGGTCAAATTACTGCAAAGAAACCACTACTAAAAGGATACCAATTAGAAGAAGAGACTTGCTTGGGCCAAGAAACACGAGTAATGGACATTAGACCGGTGGAAATCGGTCCTTTGGTCTGATGAGTCCAACCGTAGTGTCCTTGTGAGATGCAGAGTAGGGGGACGGATGATCGCTGCATGTGTGGTTCCCACCGTGAGCATGGAGGAAGAGGTGTGATGGTGCTTTGCTGGTGACACGGTCAGTAATTTATTTAGAATTCAAGGCACACTTAACCAGCATGGCTACCACAGCATTCTGCAGCGATATGACATCCCATCATGATTTAGCTTAGAGGGAGTATCATTTGTTTTTCAGCAGGACATTGACCCAACACACCTCCAGGGTGTATAAAGGCTATTTGACCAAGGTAGAGGAGTGTGATGGAGTGCTGCATCAGATGACCTGGCCTCCACAATCACCTGACCTCAACCCAATTGAGATGGTTTGAGAGGAATTGGACTGCAGAGTGAAGGAAAAGCAGCCAACAAGTGCTCAGCATATGTGGGAACTCCCTCAAGACTGTTGGAAAAAGATTTAGATGCACTATTGTAAAGTGGCTGTTCCACTGGATGTCTTAAGGTGAACGCACCAATCTGTAAGTCGCTCTGGATAAGAGCGTCTGCTAAATGACTTAAATGTAAATGTAATGTAAATGAAGCTGGTTAAAGAATAACAAGTGTGCAAAGCTGTCAAGGCAAAGGGTGGCTACTTCGAATAATTTTGGTTACTACATGATTCCATGTGTTATTTATAATTGATATCTTCACTATTATTTTACAATGTAAAAACTCGAGTAGTTGTGTCCAAACTTTTGACTGATACTATATTAGAATGGAATTAAGCAGATCTTGAGATGGCTAGTCAGTCAGGAGGAGAGGCGTCCTGCGCTTCAAACCTTCTCTCCATAGCAAAACTAGCTTAGTTTCTCACTGTCGCTAAGTTACTCACTACTATCCTTGTTTGTTGGTGATTGAATGGCAAAGACGCACCCAAGAAACACCCACATTAAACCCACAGTAATGGTCTCTCCATTTGTTATTAATCAGCACCGGAAGAAACAAACGCGGATTCGTGAGTGCAGTTCACCTTTAATCTTGGAATGCATGACGAGGTAATCTTTAAAGAGGGATGAAAGTAACATTAAACAAGGTGCAATATGCAGAAATCTCCATTTCCTGGTTGCTAAAATAGTTACAGTGGGGCAAAAAAGTATTTAGTCAGCCACCAATTGTGCAAGTTCTCCCGCTTAAAAAGATGAGGCCTGTAATTTTCGTCATAGGTACACTTCAACTATGACAGACAAAATGAGGGAAGAAAATCCAGAAAATCACATTGTAGGATTTTTTTATGAATTTATTTGCAAATTATGGTGGAAAATAAGTATTTGGTCAATAACAAAAGTTTCTCAATACTTTGTTATATACCCTTTGTTGGCAATAACAGAGGTCAAACGTTTTCTGTAAGTCTTCACAAGGTTTTCACACACTATTGCTGGTATTTTGGCCCATTCCTCCATGCAGATCTCCTCTAGAGCAGTGATGTTTTGGGGCTGTTGCTGGGCAACACAGACTTTCAACTCCCTCCAAAGATTTTCTATGGGGTTGAGATCTGGAGACTGGCTAGGCCACTCCAGGACCTTGAAATGCTTCTTACGAAGCCACTCCTTCGTTGCCCGGGCGGTGTGTTTGGGATATCATTGTCATGCTGAAAGACCCAGCCACGTTTCATCTTCAATGCCCTTGCTGATGGAAGGAGGTTTTCACTCAAAATCTCACGATACATGGCCCCATTCATTCTTTCCTTTACACGGATCAGTCGTCCTGGTCCCTTTGCAGAAAAACAGCCTCAAAGCATGATGTTTCCACCCCCATGCTTCACAGTAGGTATGGTGTTCTTTGGATGCAACTCAGCATTCTTTGTCCTCCAATTACCACAAGTTGAGTTTTTACCAAAAAGTTATATTTTGGTTTCATCTGACCATATCACATTCTACCAATCTTCTTCTGGATCATCCAGATGCTCTCTACCAAACTTCAGACAGGCCTGGACATGTACTGGCTTAAGCAGGGGTACACGTCTGGCACTGCAGGATTTGAGTCCCTGGCGGCGTAGTGTGTTACTGATGGTAGGCTTTGTTACTTTGGTCCCAGCTCTCTGCAGGTCATTCACTAGGTCCCCCCGTGTGGTTCAGGGATTTTTGCTCACCGTTCTTGTGATCATTTTGACCCCACGGGTTGAGATCTTGCGTGGAGCCCCAAATCGAGGGAGATTATCAGTGGTGTTGTATGTTTTCCATTTCCTAATAATTGCTCCCACAGTTGATTTCTACAAACCAAGCTGCTTACCTATTGCAGATTGTCTTCCCAGCCTGGTGCAGGTCTACAATTTTGTTTCTGGGGTCCTTTGACAGCTCTTTGGTCTTGGCCATAGTGGAGTTTGGAGTGTGACTGTTTGAGGTTGTGGACAGGTGTCTTTTATACTGATAACAAGTGGAGGACAGAGGAGCCTCTTAAAGAAGTTACATGTCTGTGAGAGCCAGAAATCTTGCTTGTTTGTAAGTGACCAAATACTTATTTTCCACCATAATTTGCAAATAAATTCATTTAAAAAATAAATTTAAAAAAATCATACAATGTGATGTTCTGGATTTTTTTTCCTTCTCATTTTGTCTGTCATAGTTGAAGTGTACCTATGATAAATTACAGGCCTCATCTTTGTAAGTGGGAGAACTTGCACAATTGGTGGCTGACTAAATACTTTTTTGCCCCACTAACTTAATATTTCAGTTTGTGACACTGTAGAGAATCATTGTACCATCTAAACCGCTGCGAATTATAACCAAAAATATATTTTCAGCTGGTGTACAAAACTGAAAGTAAAACTTAATGGGAAGCATAGAAAAAGCACCCATAGAGCCGATCTACCGCTTCGTAGACTTGCTTTCAATGAGTGACAGATCTATAACTCATTCATGAATTTGGTAGTTACCCAAAAGGTTACATACCTTTTTAAATAGAATCACTTTTTTAAATGATCAGTTACATGTTATTGGCAATAAGGTAAAATAATAGAAAACAAGATAGATAAGGAGTGTAATATGTTTTCTTTATTAGTAGCAGTTATTGGTACATGACTGTCATCCTTAATTACAGTGGAGCATTGATAATTGGCACAAACAATATTAATATCCAGAATATTCTCACAATGAGACTTCCTGTACACAATAATACTGATTATTGATTACTGATTCCAAAAATAAATATCCAAAAAATGAAATGAACATTAAAAATGTCAAGTAATGTTGTAATGACAACTAGAAAGCGTTCAATAGGCCATCTTCTCTTCAGTGCAAACTGTAGCAAATTAAAACAGAATAGAAAAAAAATAACCAATCGAATTGCCTTCGTGGAATATGCAGCCAAGCCTGATAGAAAGAGGGGAGCAGACACTGTAAAAGACCGCTTCGGGCTACATGACTTCAAAACACAACATTTTCGGAATACCAGACTGAGAAATTCCCATTCTCTGAGCAAATTCCTACAGGACTGGGACAAGGAAAGCAACTGTTATTGGTCGTTCACTGACCAATTAAAATGTCTCTTCTTGAGACAGAAAAATCGAGAAGAGATTTTTAAAAAACACAAGTAGCACTCTTCACAGCATAAGACTTTACAGAGGGGTTGAGGTGCCTCTTAAGGAAATCCAATATGATTTAATTTTAAAACCCAAAAAGAATACAAATCAATTCTTAAAAATAAAAAAAACCTATGTATTCATGAAGAGTAAGGCAAGCAAACTATTTTATACAATCAGAAAATTACTTTTACATCGTGTGTACATGGAAGTAACTTCAAACACTTCAGTATCTCTAAAACGGTTGGAGTATGTCTCCCACTACTGGTTCAAATCAGTGTCACACTGCATACAGCAGCAACACACAAGTGCAGTAGTCTCATGCTTTCAATTTAGACTCATTAAAAAGGGAACTCCAAATAAAACCTGCCCAAAGCAAAAAGGAACCCATAAAGCACGCCCAGTCCAAAAATCAACTCCTTACGTTCGAATGAACCCAACACAGTCCTGGATATGAGAGGATCAGATAGGTGTAAGACAAAGCACAACATGGTGGAAACTCAACCTAATCTACAAGGAAGCTAGGTGGTGCTCTTGTCACAGGTTTTTTTTATTTTATAGCTAATCCCATGCAATCCTTTGCACTCTACCACAGTATCTAGGGGAGATTGACAAGAGGTGTCTGAGGGTAGGGACAAGGTTAGGATTAGATTTCAGACAAGGCAATAGTTTTTGATTAGATGCCCTAAAGAACACTCGTCCAAAAACGCACCTGTATGCTATGGATGTATACATATTTTTTAAAGAAAAACACTAGCAGGGCACATCGTTTTAACAGTTTTAGACACTATTGGAAGATCATTTATCCACAGTATCCTTACATCTATCTAACAGGGTAAGCCAGTTTCCACCATGTTTGAGGTGGCTACTGTCAGATGACGAGGATATGCTAGTTTAGTTGCTCTCTTTCAGAGAAAGAACGATATGGTCGAGACCCTGGATTAACAGACATCTGGGCCCCGTGTCCTTAAAGCGCCTCAGCGTGGGAGTGCTGATCTAGGCCCTTCAGATCAGATTCCTTGATATGATTATACGGACAGGTAGGGTCCTGATCCTAGATCAGCGTGGGAGTGCTGATCTAGGCCCTTCAGATCAGATTCCTTGATATGATTATACGGACAGGTAGGGTCCTGATCCTAGATCAGCACTCCTAATTGGAGACGCTTCGTGGATACAGGCCCAGAAGTAGAGATATGTCATGCATAACTAACCTATTCGGGAATAGAAGTAGTGTGTGACATTAGTCATATAGGCTACAATAGTTAACAACACCTAGTGTGACAATTTAGGACTATGATAGTAGTTGATCCCTCAGATATTTCACCAGTCAGACTGGGGTGCTCACCCAGGTAAGAGCCAGACAGCCTGAAGGTCTTCCTAATAGGGCACAACACCACCCTGACACCGCTAACGCTAAATGTCCACACAATGCAATTAAAATGTTTGGTTGTCAGACACAGGAGAGTACAGTATAGCTAGGCTAAGCGCTGCAGTGTAAGACATTGATGTTATTGATGGTTATAATATTATGATGATTATGCTTATTGGTTCTGTGGTTGCCATGGCATCATAACATAGCCTAGGCAAAGAGCTCTAAATATGTGTATTTATTTTGTGGGTTTTGACTGCTCTATATCCTGTGGTCTTGACTCTCAGAGTTGCAGGATTGTGATAAAGTCCATCTTTTGGCTTGATAGCTAGCGGTTTGTCTGGATTCAAAATAATCTGTTTTTTTTTTGTTTAATCCGTTTGGAAGGATTTACAGCAAGAACTGCATTTTGTAGCCAGAGGTAGCAGAGGAAATTCAGGGACCGTTCAGGGAATGCTCCTAACCACTCAAGATGTAGTGGCTTTTCAGCAGCTGTGGCCTCACCCAGGTGGGCGCTACATTCCTGACTCCAATCGAGTGACTGACCATTCAGAAAAGCAGGTGGTGCACTGTTGTAGAGCTCTGGGCCAGTTTTTTCTCCTTGGCTGTCCCGTCGATGCCCTCTGAACCTACAATGACTTTCCAGCTCAAATTGCCTCAACTTCATCCCAAAAACAGCAGATTCTCAATCGCCATCATTTCAATGTTTCACTTTGTGCGCGCTTTGAAAAGCGCTATACAAGTAAAAAATAAAAATTAACTCTTTAACCCAAGTATGCTAGGTCTACTGTGTAGCAGAGGCCTACTATGTACTGTCTGTACATTTGAGTAATTTAAATAGGACCATTAACGTTGTCATCCTCAATGATTTTAAACGCATTATCAACATGTGGTTGTACTGAGTTTTAAATGAATCAAATAAATGTTTGTGATTATAAGTGGTCATAGAATGCTAAATGTCATTCTGTCTCTATGCAGTTGGGTCAACAGAGAGGAGGGGGGTGAAACAGAAGTGTGGTCACGTTCCAAAAATATAAACACGCATACACCAATGCAGAGACACAACACACACACAAAAGGTAATGACGCCTGAATCTGTGGGTCTTTCTGCTGGACTTTCTGTTCTGCACCGAGTGAGGATGGGTGGAGTTGTTCAGAGGGAGAACACACACACCGCTCTGTTCATCGCTCTGCCAGCGCGTGACTAAGTGTTTATCAGTCTCGATGGGCACCACTGCTCCACAACAGAGTGAATGGTATGAGAAACCTTGGCATGAGCTTAACACAGTTAGAGATCTAAGTGTTCCCAGAATGTCCTCCGCTTTCCAGAGACGACAAGACCGCCTCCATGTAGACAGACTTCCCAAAGGGGATAGGGGCATGGCCCTATAGACTTCCACAGACAGCGGTGAGACTGATCTCCGTAGTAGGGACATGTTGAGCAGAGCTAGTCTGTCCGTTCCACAACTCTTTTGCACCCCTCCCTCTCTCTCTCTTCCCTGGCCTCCCTGCTCTCTCCTCCAGACATGCCTAGTCCGCTATAGTACCTTCCCCTACATGGCAGCCCCAAACTACCTTCCAATAGAGAGTAGATAACATGCTGATTGGAATGCTGCCCTTATAACACTGATCTAAGGCCAGTTTAGCATTGGATAACATAAGGACTCAGGCAGCTTAAGCTGATCCTGAGAAAGAATGAGTCTCCAATAATCCAGCAGGAATCTCCTGGCAAGACGCAAAAGCCCTCGCAGTGAGTGAGTTGAAGAGCCAGGGTGGATGCCCTATGCTCCTAAAGGGACCAAGAGGATTAAGTCAAGTCAATCCAGTGTGAGGCCTTGGATAGACAACACAGAGAAGGCTGTAAACGGTACAGGAGGAAGGAAGCAACACATTTTCAGTTCAGTTAACAGGCCATCACTGCCATTACCTCAAACAAAACATGCACTTACATACACTGATGTCAATAACTATACAACCTCAAATGTAAGCAGCAGGTTAAATAAAAAGTGCTGTTGAAATGAAGCTGGACATATATAGTAGAACGAAACCTGTGAGTTGAAATGAAGCTGGGCATATATAGTAGAACGAAACCTGTGAGTTGCGCTTAACTGGCAAGAGTGACTGTCCAGAGGTCCTTGGCTGTGTCTGTGTATAGTAGCGTACAGTAGGGTGTAGATCGGGACAGTAGATTCAGGTATCATTGTGACTCGCCGTTGTTGCTGGCTATAGCTGTAGTGGCAGTCTTCTTCTTTGGCATCTTTTTCACCGTCTTAGTAGTAGTAGTAGTCGTCTGACAGGAGGGAAGAGAGGCAAGGAGTTTACCAAAGAGAAAATTAGAATAAAGAAATGACAGAGCTCAAAAAACAAAACAAAAAAAAGTAGGTATTCAGAGAACTTGGACAAGGGCACAAGAGCCGTCTAACTCCACATTTTCACCCCCCTGGAGTTAATACTTGGTGGAAGCACCATGCAATTACAGCTGTGAATCATTTTTACCAACTTTGCTCATGCTCAGTAAATTTGGTTGGGGATTATTGTTGGACAGCGACATCACATTTATTTCAGCACCCAAAGAATAGCTCGAAATGACAAAACAATGTCGTGTGTAATTGCGGGCTATTCTTCAGGTGCTGAAATCTGTCGTTTTTGAAACTATATTTTCGACGCTCCAGTATGTCCACATTAGTCGCTGCTAAACGCCATCGTAAATCGTGGAGGTGAATAATATACATATATTTTTATTTATTTAAGAGTAGAGTAGGATGAGGTTTCCCCTTACACACTGATCTAAGGCAAGTTTGGCATTTCCCTCCACTAAGATTAAAGACTCAGCTGATCGTAGAACTGTGTCTAGGGCAGCTTCTACACAGCTGCCGGAGAAGGCGAGAGCTGATATTCATACATGATAATATATGAGAGTATTTCTATTGGAGGATTATACAGTTATACTGTGGGTGACCCTGTGATTTGCACACACTTAAACATATTAGGGGTTAAGAGTGGGGCGAGACTGAATTGGCTTCATCCTTCACTGAGGGTTGCGCTGTGACTCCTTAAAACAGTGGTATGTGCAATTTTCCTTTTTGATTTCCACATTTACACTCACAATACAGGCACGCACAGCCAGTGCACTTAAAACCATCACTTTTCTGACTCACCTCAGTGCAGAAGAAGGAGTCACAGAAATAATGCATAAGCGCCAATCCACTGTGTGTGTGATCCCCTACCTCTGTCTTGGCAGCGGCAGGTTTTTTGGTTGCCCTGACACTGGCCGTGCGTTTCACGGGGGCCTTCTCCACGACGTCCTCGTCAGAATGCTCCGTGGTGATGCTCCTGGTGTCTGATTGGTCCGAGCTGTGCTGCGATGATTCGTCAAGATGAGGAACCATGGAGGAACGAGCTGTGGGATTGGACAGAGGGATTGTGGACTGTCATGAGTGAAAATCATCATCACATTCCCACTAGTGTGCCAGGGGTGTATTCATTAGTTGCAAAACATTTTGCTACTGCATGCAACGGAAACAGTTTACACCAAACAGAAAACGTTTTGCAATGAAAACAAGTTCAGGTAGGTCCCTCCCAGTTTCATGCTGTTTGCTTCATGGAGAATACATGGCAGGTTTCTAGGCTCTATCAGACATGTACTCTCGTCTCATTCACCAACCACATGCCTATAGCCACTAACAGGAGCTCACGCGTTAAACCCTCCAGTTTTGGTTACGGACATATTCAATCTCTCCCTATCCCAGTCTGCTGTCCCCACTTGCGTCAAGATGTCCACCATTGATCCTACCCAATAAAGCAAAGGTTACTGAACTAAATGATTATGGCACCGTAGCACTCACTTCTGTCATCATGAAGTGCTTTGAGAGGCTAGTTAAGGATCATATCACCTCTACCTTACCTGACACCCTAGAACCACTTCAATTTGCATACCGTGCCAATAGATCCACAGACCATCGCACTGTATGCTGCCCTATCCCATCTGGACAAGAAGAGTACCTATGGAAGAATGCTGTTCATTGACTACAGCTCAGCATTCAACACCATTGTACCCTCCAAGTGCATCATTAAGCTCAGGACCTTGGGTCTGAACCCCACCCTGTGCAACTGGGTCCTGGACTTCCTGACTGGTAGGAAACAACACCATCACCACTTCACTGACCCTCAACACAGGGGCCCCACAAGAGTGCATGCTCAGCCCCCTCCTGTACTCCCTGTTCACCCATGAATGTGTGGCCATGCACGCCTCCAACTCAATCAAGTTTGCAGACGACAACAGTAGTAGGCCTGTTTACCAACAATGACAAGAGCCTACAGGGAGGAGGTGAGGACCCTAGAGGGGTGGTGCCAGAATAATAACCCTCAACATCACCAAAACGAAGGAGCTGATCGTGGACTTCAGGAAACAGCAGAGCATGCCCCTATCTATGTCAACGGGACCACAGTGGAGAAGGTGAAAAGCTTCAAGTTCCACGGCGTACACATCACTGACAATTTGAAAATGGTCCACCCACACAGACATGTGTGTGGAAGGCGTCGCCACCTCAGTAGGCTGGAGAAATTCAGCTTGGCCCGAAGACCCTCAAACTTTTACAGATACACAATTGAGCGCATCCTGGTACGGCAACTGCACCGCCTGCAACCGCAGGGCTCTGCAGAGGGTGGTGAGATCTGCACAACGCATCACCGGGGGCAAACTACCTGCCCTCCAGGACACCTACAGCACCCGATGTCATAGGAAGGCCAAAAAGATCCTCAAGGACATCAACCACCCGGGCCACGGCCTGTTCACCCTGCTTCCATCAAGAAGGCAAGGTCAGTACAGGTGCATCAAAGCTGGGACCAAGAGACTGAAAAACAGCTTCTATCTAAAGGCCATCAGACTGTTAAATAGCCATCACGAGCCGGCTACCACCCGGTTACTCAATCCTGCACCTTAGAGCCTGCTGCCCTATATACATAGACATAAATTCACTGGTCACTTTAATAAATGGTACACTAGCCACTTCATTAATGTGTACATACTGCTTTACTCATTTCATATGTATAGTCGCAAGTAAAATTGTGAACCCTTAGGAATTACCTGGATTTCTACATAAATTTGATCTTCATCTAAGTCACAACAATAGACAGTGTACTTAAACTAATAAACCCACAGTATTTTTCTTGTATATTTTGAATACCTCATTTAAACAACCACAGTGTAGATTGGAAAAAGTATGTGAACCCCTAGGCTAAAGACTTCTCCAAAAGCTAATTGGAGTCAGGAGTTAACAAACCTGGTGTCTAATCACTGAGACGAGATTGGAGATTTGTTTAGAGCTGCCCTGCCCCATTACAAAACCTCAATTTGAGTTTGCTATTCACAAGAAGCATTGAATGATATGAACCATGCCTCAAACAAAAGAGATCTCAGAATATTAATTGTTGCCTTGCATAAAGCTGGAAAGGGTGACAAAAGTATCTCTAAAAGTCAGTCCACGGTAAGACAAATGGTCTATAAACAGAAATTTAAGTACTGTTGCTACTCTCCCTGGGAGAGGCCGTCCTACAAAGATGACTAAGAGCACAGCACAGAATGCTCAATGGGATTAAGAAGAATCCAAGTGTCAGAAATCTCTGGAAGATGCTAACATCCCTGTTGACAAGTCTACAAAACGTACACCACGGAAGAAGCCATTGCTGTCCAAAAAAACAACATTGCTGCACATCTGAAATTTGCAAAAGTGCACCTGGTTGTTCCACAGCGCTACTGGCAAAATATTCTATGGACAAACGAAAGTCCTGTTTGTAAGGTTGCACTTTCCGTTGGAATTCACATTAACACCATTTAAAATATATGTTTGATGGATGATGGAGGCAACAGGGGAACGAGCCTCAGATCCACAAAGTCCCTTTCACCAAGTGGATGATGAGATATATTGCATCTCCATCCCAAAGCCCTTGCTTGGAAGTGTACTTCACCAGACTGCCAAGAACCTTGCCCTCATCCAGGCCAAGGTGGCTCAAGACCGTAGTGATGACATCATAGGCCTTTGTTGATCTCTACACCAGACAGGATACTCGTGCCAGTATACTTAGGGTCCAACATGTACACTGAGGGTGTGTATGGGCATTTGGCAGAAGTCTTCATGCTTTTTGATGTATTTCAGAACTGCAGTTTCCTCTGCTTGGAGCAACAGTGAAGTGGGCAGGGCAGTACGGATTTATTCTCTTACATCTGCAATCTGTCTCTGAATATCAGACAGGATGGCATTCTCTCCCTCAATCCGTGCAATGGCTACTGCTATAGGTAAGTAGCATGAGTTTCAGGCTGCTTCCCACCCTCTCCCTAAATACATCATCCAGAAGGATCCTCTTGATGGGGCTGTCCATGATATGGCCATTTCTTGGAGCAACTCCTTCCCCTCCAGGAGACTGTCAAACATGACAACCCCAAAGGTGGTGTTGAGAGGAAGGCAGACATTTTACGTGTCCAACCTAGTGTTTTTTTGTTTTTTTTTTTTTTACAAACAATGCAAATAAACAAAGTTATTTTATACATACCGAACTTCTAGACATCAGGTCTGCAATTACTCACCACGGACTAGCAGAATCCTTTTTTCCCCCTTTCACGACTCTGACGAGCCCGACGTGAAGGATAAACTGATTTCTCGGGAACAGGCCCAGATTCCCACGATTTGCATGTAGAGGAGGTGGAGAAAAAGGGGCCAAAAGGCTGGCTGCCTTCTGAGAATTCGTAGGCGATCAAATAAACTCCCACTTCCCTCCATTCTGCAAGCAAATGTGCAATATTTGGAGAATAAAATCGACGAGCTACCTGGAAGATTAATTAAACTACCAACAGGACACTAAAAACTATTGTTAAGGGAATTTTTATCAATGATGACTAATTATGTATACATTTCAATCAGGACTGACTAGTCCAAATGCTATTATGTACTGTACATATGAATTTTCTCTCTTGCTCCCATTCCCAATTGTATATAATATAGTCAGGAGTTTAGAACAGTGCATTGGTACAAATGAATGAACTATCTCCAGACTGTCTAGAATGCTATCTACACTGACTGACCTTGGCTTCAGGCGAGGAGGGAAGGCTCGAGAACTATAGGGCCTCTCTACCAGTGTCATGAAGAGATAGAACATTTAGAAAACGCTGACGTAATTTTCAGTTTATAACCTGTGGAAAAATGTGTATGTACCCAGTACTCTCTTGAATTAAATGCTGTTACCTGACTTTTAAGACCGGGGCTCTGTCCATTCTTATAAAAATATAGGGTCTTACAAACCCTTCGAATGCATTGACAGAGTATTTCATTCTGATTGGGAAACATTACAGAGGAATTTAGAATTCCTTCAACAACTATCTTATGGACACTCATAACTACGCCTTTTAGTTGTGGCTGAACGATGACACTCAACATACAGCTGGTTGGTTACATGCTACACCGGTAGGATAGAACAGCGGCATCTGATAAGACAAGGGGCAGTGGACTATGTATTTTTGTAAATAACAGCTGGTGCACAATATCTAAGGGAGTCTTGAGATATTGCTCGCCTGAGGTAGAGTATCTCATGATAAGCTGTAGACCACACTTATCTACCAAGAAAGTTTGCATCTGTATTTTTCGTAGCTGTTTACATACCACCACAGTCAGGCTGGCACTAAGACAGCATTGAATGAGCTCTATTCCACCATAAGCAAACAAGAAAACACTCACCCAGAGGCGGACTTTAATGCAAGGAAAATTAAATCAGTTTTACCAAATTTCTATCAGCATGTTAAAATGTGCAACCAGAAGAGAAAAAAACAAAACACTCGGGACCACCTATACTCCACACACAGATGCATACAAAGCTCTACCTCGCCCTCCATTTGGCAAAAATTAAAGCAGGAAGCACCAGTGACTAGATAAAAAAAAAGTCAGATGAAGCAGACGCTAAGCTTCAGGATTGTTTTTCTAGCACAGACTGGAATATGTTCCAAAATTCCTCCGATGGCATTGAGGAGTACACCATATCAGTCACTGGCTTCATCAAAAAGTGCATCGATGACGTCGTCCCCACAGTGACCGTACGTGCATACTCCAACCAGAAGCCATGGATTACAGGCAACATCCACACTGAGCTAAAGGCTAGAGCTGCCGCTTTCAAGGGGCGGGACTCGAACCTGGAAGCTTATAAGAAATCCCGTTATGCCCTCCGACGAACCATCAAACAGGCAACGTGTCAATACAGGACTAAGATCGAATCATACAACACCAGCTCTGACGCTCGTCAGATGTGGCAGGGCTTGCAAACCATTACAGCCTTTAAAAGGGAAGCACAGCCGAGAGCTGCCCAGTGACATGACATCAGATGAGCTAAACTACTTCTATGCTCACTTCGAGGCAAATAACACTCAAACATGCATGAGAGCACCAGCTGTTCCAGACAACTGTGTGATCACGCTCTCCGCAGCCGATGTAAGACCTTCAAACAGGTCAACATTCACAAGGCCACATAGCCAGACGGTTTACCAGGATGTGTACTGTGAGCATGCGCTGACCAAATGGCAAGCGTCGTCACTGACATTTTCAACCTCTCCCTAGCAGAGTCTGTAATACCAACATGTTTCAAGCAGACCACCATAGTGCCTGTGCCCAAGATCACTAAAGTAAACTGCCTAAATGACGAATGACCTGTAGCACTCACGTCTGTAGTCATGAAATGCTTTGAAAGGCTGGTCATGGCTCACATCAACACCATTATCCCAGAAACCCTAGACCCACTCCAATTTGCATACCGCCCCAACAGATGATGCAATCTCTATTGCACTCCACACTGCCCTCTCCCACCTTAACATTACCACACCATATTGATGAGCTTTGAGGGCACTAAGGATCAAATGGATCCTGACGGGCCGCCCCCAGGTGCTAAGGGTAGGTAACACATCCACCACGCTGATCCTCAACACTGGGGCCCCTCAGGGGTGTGTGCTCAGTCCCCTCCTGCACTCCCTGTTCACTCATGACTGCACGGCCAGGCACGACGCCAACACCATCATTAAGTTTGCCGATGACACAAGTGGTAGGCCTGATCACCGACAACGACGAGACAGCCTATAGGGAGGAGGTCAGAGACCTGGCCGTGTGGTGCCAGGACAACAACCTCTCCCTCAACGTGATCAAGACAAAGGAGATGATTGTAGACTACAGGGGAAAAAAAGGACCGAGCACGCCCCCATTGTCATTGACGAGGCTGCAGTGGAGCAGGTTCAAGTTCCTTGGTGTCCACATCACCAACAAACTAACATGGTCCAAGCACAAAGACAGTCATGCCCTCATGACAAAACCTATTCCCCCTCAGGAGACAGAAAAGATTTGGCATGGGTCCTCAGATCCTCAAAAGGTTCTACAGCTGCACCATTAAGAGCATCCTGACTGGTTGCCTCACCACCTGGTATGGCAACAGCTCGGCCTCTGACCGCAAGGCACTACAGAGGGTAGTGCGAACGGCCCAGTATATCTGGGGTCAAGCTTCCTGCCACCTAAGACCTTTATACCAGGCGGTGACAGAGGAAGGGCCTAAGAATTGTCAAAGACTCCAACCACCCTAGTCATAGACTGTTCTCTCTGCTACCGCACGGCAAGCGGTACCGGTGTGCGCCAAGTCTAGGTCCAAGAGGCTTCTCAACAGATTCTACCCCCAAGCCTTAAGACTCCTGAACATCTAATCAAATGGCTACCCAGAATATTTGCATTGTGCCTCCCCCCCTTCAATAACTACATGTACATTTAATTTAATTTTTTTAAATTTTACCTTTATTTTACTAGGCAAGTCAGTTAAGAACAAATTCTTATTTTCAATGACGGCCTAGGAACAGCGGGTTAACTGCCTGTTCAGGGGCAGAACGACAGATTTGTACCTTGTCAGCTCGGGGATTCGAACTTGCAACCTTTCGGTTACTAGTCCAACGCTCTAACCACTAGGCTACCCTGCCGCCCCACTAACATGGTCCAAGCACAAAGACAGTCATGCCCTACATAACTACCTCAACTAACCAGTGCCCCTGCACATTGACTCTGTACCGGTAGCCCCCTCTATATGGTCTTGTAAATATTTTTACTGCTGCTCTTTAATTACTTCTTCTTCTTGTCTGCATTTTTTTTTTTTTACTGAATTGTTGGTTGGGGGCTTACAAGTAAGCATTTCCCTGTAAGGTCTACACCGGTTGTATTAGGTGCATGTAACTAATAAAATGAGATTTGATTTGTTGTGCTCCTATTCTTCTTTTTTTGCTTGGTGAGGTAGATTGCTGCTATAACTTGAGGACCCTTCACATACCTAACCAATTCCTTGGCTCTGTTGTAGAATGTATCCATTGTTTTCAGTGCGATGATGTCTTGAGGAGCAGATTCAATGCATGAGCAGCACAGCCAATGGGTGTGGTGTGAGGGAAGGACTCCTCCACTTTAGACCAAGCAGCCTTCATTTTCGCAGTATTGTCTGTCACCATTGCAAATACCTTCTGTGGTCCAAGGTCACTGATGACTGCCTTCAGCTCATCTGGAATCTGTTGTCCCTCGTGTCTGTGCTCTTGTAGAATACTGGTTGAGGGATGGAAATGATGTAGTTCAGTATTCCTTGCCCACGAACATTCGACCACCCATCAGAGATCACCATAATACAGTCTTCTTGACCTTCACTTGAACTCTGTATCCAGCAAATGAGTAGATAAAGCAGGTCTGGTTGGAGTGGTGTTTGCTGGGCGAAGAACATTCAGAAATCTCTTCCAATACACATTGCCTGTGAGCATCAGACGTGAACCAGTTGTATACACAGCTCGAGCAAGACATTCATCAGCATTTCCCGGACTACGTTCCTCCATTGAGTTAAAAAAACGGATTCCAGGAGGACCATGAGCTGTTGCAATCGATGAGGTGTCGGATTCATCATTTTCACCTCGAATAGAAGTAGAAGGACTTTTGTTGCCATCGTCGACGGAAAAAATCAATTCCCAAGTTTATCAAGATATTTTCCAGGAGAATGTAAGGCTATCTGTCCGGCAATCGGCGCTCAACAGAAGTATGGTGATGCAACAGGACAACGACCCAAAAGACAGAAGTAAAACAGCATGGCTTGAACAGAAGAAAATACGCCTTCTGGAGTGGCCCAGTTAGTCCTGACCTCAACCCAATTGAGCTGCTGTGGCATGACCTCAAGAGAGCGGTTCACACCAGACATCCTAAGAATATTGTGGACTTCAACAGTTTTGTAAAGAGGAATGGTCCAAAATTCCTCCTGACAGTTGTGCAGGTCTGATCCGTAACTATAGAAAATGTTTGGTTGAGGTTATTGCTGCCAAAGGAGGGTCAACCTGTTATTAAATCCAATGGTTCACATACTTTCACCACCCTCCAGTGTGAATGTTTACACAGTGTGCTCAATAAAGACATGAACAATTATAATTGTGTGTTATTAGTTTAAGCAGACGGTGTGTGTCTATTGTGACTTGGATGAAGATCAGATAACATTTTATGACCAATTTATTCAGAAAACCAGGCAATTCTAAAAGGTTCATACTTTTTCTTCCCACTGTATTCTATTCAATGTCACTTCGATATTGCTCGTCCTAATATTTCCATTATTTTACTTTTAGATGTGTGTATTGTTAGACATTACTGCACTGTTGGAGCTTGGAACACAAGCATTGCGCCACACCCACAATAACATCTGCTAAATGTGTATGTGACCAATAAAATGTGATTATATATTTTTTGATGTTACCGTTTTCTGTTCTGTCTCTTTTACATGGTCCGTCTCGTCGCTACACTAGATCTCTTCTTTCCTGGCTTTCATGCCATACTGGCCATGAACTAGATTTATTCCCTTTCTCCATCCTCCCTCTCCTTTTCTCCCTCAGTGTTTCCCCCTGTATTCACAAACTGCCAGCCCCACAGAGACAGAGCTGTGCAGTCAGACACAAAGACGCCCCACTGACATCACATGCTCCCCCCCCCATCTCCTCCCCTTCTGGAGTATTTCCTCCCTGGCATCCTGCAGGTTTTTGTGTGTGTGTGATTTTTTTTTTTTTTAAATCACATGACTTCACCACCTCCCTCCCTGTACCGATAAGAGCTGTTCGACAACAGGCACAGACAGACAAGTCAACGTACTACTATGACTAAAATGGCTGTCCTTTCTCGACAACCTTTTTGACCACTGATCTGACAGGGGTGATCAGTTCCACATACCCCAATATTCACAGTGATCTGTACGTATGCATTATATACTCTGCCGTATGGAAGAAGGAAGAGGACTGGCCACCTCAAATAGCCTGGTTCCTCTCTAGGTTTCTTCCTAGGCTTTGGCCTTTCTAGAGAGTTTTTCCTAGCCACCGTGCGCTGCTACACCTGCATTGCTTGCTGTTTGGGGTTTTAGGCTGAGTTTCTGTACAGCACTTTGAGATATCAGCTGATCTAAGAAGGGCTATATAAATACATTTGATTTAATGGCGCAAGACAGCATGTGTGAGTGTGTGTGTTACCCACTCTGGCGTGTGGCTTTGGCGCGGGGCAGTGTGTTAGATAGCGTGCTACTTCCAGTAACTGTGTCGTCCATGGCTTCTCTTCTCATGCGCGGGTCAGAGGAACGCAGGCCCAGCTCCTCCCCATCGTTGATCAGAGTCAGGTCCTGCATGCTGAAACTACGCAGCTTCTCCGACAGCACACCCTGGCCCTGCACAGCACACACATAGCTCAAACACTGCAGACGCCCTACAGCATTCCAGTGCTAAGGCACATGAAGTGAGCATACAGTAAGAGCACACACCTCAAAACGCCTTGGGGTGACAAACACACAGGATGGCATATGCACATTGTAAGTTTTGCCCTCTCTCGCACACGGAAACACCATGTGCACACAGACACGCCCCCCCCCCCGGTCGGGGCCCGGCGCCTTGCTTACCTTGCTAGCTGCGGTGACGGCGGCTGTAGCAGCCAAGTTCAGCCCCCTCTTTCCAAACCTCATCATAGTCTCATAACTACGGTCTTTGGCCTGGGTGATGTACTCATCTATTTCCTACAGGACAGAAGAGATAAGGGAAAAATAAAAATGAAACAGAAAGCAAAAGCGGGAGACAAAGAAAGATGAGTCAGCGGTAGTCAACCAGTAGAGAATTGACAGGCAGACAGAGCCGGATCTTATTGTGACCTCTAAACCTCTCCTTGTCGGACAGGGTTAGAGTTCATGGTTAAGAGTTACACATTACCTTCTCCTTGTTGGACAAGGTGGGGTGGACGAACTTGCGGTAGAGCACGCTGGAGCCCTTAGTGTACGGAGACAGGAGCCAGATCACAAAGGCTATCTTCAACTCAAAGTAGAAAGGAAACCTGCATGGACCACCACACCAGATACTTAACAGGCTGGAAAGGAGAATGAGCTAGGCCTCGTTCAGAGACCAAAGGGTGTACCAAGCATTTGCTCTGATATCTTGGTACTTTTCAGAAGGCAATAGCCTACCAACACCATGACAAATGTAAACAAACCGAAGTTGATTTAAATATAGCAATCCTAGTGAGCACATATTTTCAACCATGAATACGTATTGTCAAAGTATTTTGATCCTAGGGACTAGTGTTGTATAGTGGCTGTAGGGCAGTGGTCAGAGATGACCCACCAGGACTCACCAGGACATGAACAAGTCAGTGAGGGTCTCCACAGTGGTGAATAACGCAAACACTATCCAGTACATCATCCATTTCACCTGGACACACAAACGACGGAGAGAGTGTCACAAATATAGCACATGATACCATAGCCTACAGTAAGCTCCCGTAAGAATGTGACAAGACACGCGTAGAGCATTCACTGTCTCCCGCACACACACACACACACACATGCACGTTACAGCCCTTATAGACCGAATCAGTATGCATGGTCTATCACTGCCAAAGGATGGGCACCCCAGTCAGTGGGTGGAGAGTGTACCATCAATTATTGCAATATAAATAGCAAGATGGTATGGATGAATCCTAAAAGACACACTGACAGAGTGCAAACAAGTTAATACAGTGCCCTTCAGAACGTATTCAGACCCCTTCCCCTTTTCCACATTTTGATACGTTACAGCCTTATTCTAAATACGGATTCAAATTCATGTTTTTCCCTCAATCTACACACAATACTCCATAATGACAAAGTGAAAAACAGGTTTAGAAATGGTTTGCAAATGTATTAAAAATAAAATACATACATAAATATTCAGACCCTTTGTTATAAGACTCCAAATTGAGCTCGGGCGCATCCGGTTTCCATTTATCATCCTTGAGACATTTGTACTTGGAGTCCATTTGTGGTAAATTCAATTGATTTGGACATGACTTGGAAAGGCACAAACACCTGTCTATATAAGGTCCCACAGATGACAGTGCATGTCAGAGCAGAAATCAAGCCATGAGGTCAAAGTAATTGTCCATAGAGATCAGAGACAGGATTGTGTCGAGGCACAGATCTGGGGAAGGGTACCAAAACATTTCTGCAGCATTGAAAGTCCCCAAGAACACAGTGGCCTCAATCATTCTTAAATGGGAGAAGTTTGGAACCACCAAGACTCTTCGTAGAGCTGGCAGCCCAGCCAAAATGAGCAATCAGAGGAGAAGGGCCTTGGTCAGAGAGGTGACCAAGAACCCGATGGTCACTCTGACAGAGTTCCTCTATGGAGATGGGAGAACCTTCCAGAAGGACAACCATCTCTGCAGCACTCTACCAATCAGGCCTTTATGGTAGAGTGGACAGACAGAAGCCACTCTTCAGTAAAACTGCACATGACAGCCAGGTTGGAGTTTGCCAAAAGGCACCTAAAGGACTCTCAGAACATGAGAAACAAGACTCTGGTCTGACGAAACCATGAGTGAACTCTTTGGCCTAGATGCCAAGAGACACCAATGACGGACTGGCCATCTGGAGCACCGAGAGTTTTCCCGGTGAGCCGCTTAACAATTGGGGCCGATGCAACGCAAAATGTAAATAACCCCAGCCCCCGCTTAAATAAAAATAACCAAGTGCTGTGTGTCTGACTGGCCCAGGCGAGTGGGCTGCCGGGTATTACATCTGTCGGCCTCTCTCCCCCAGCCAATTACTTTTGGTCCAGTCCATTCTAACTTTACCTGGGCCCCGCCCCTTTCCCATCTCTGTTAAGTGGTGACATTTGGATAAATAGTGGAGCAAGATGGACGAACAAAAAGAAAAGAAACGTAAAAAAGGTGGTGCTGAAAAGCAAAGAGGTTGAAGTCCCTTGGAGCTGATACAGCCAAATGTTTTAAAGTAACAAATTATTTATTTGGCGCTGTTACCAGTCAATCATCTCAGCCTAGTGAGCCTGAAGGCACTGGCAGGAGAGAGAGCAACCTATTGAGTCCAGCGAAACCAGTTCAACTGTTAGTCAAGGTTTTGCAGTTGAAGTGGTAAGACAGAAGACAAAAGGGATAGGATAGGCAATGTTTGGGTTTGGCTAGCTGGCCTTTTGTTGAAACAAGCGCTCGTCAATGTCACTTTTCTTGAACCGACCAATCACAGCCTGGATGGGGCAGGACATTAAAAGGTTGACGTGCTACAGCAAACTTTCGAAATGTTGATCTCATTGTTATGATTATTGACAAGTTAGTACTTAGCATTAACAAAAGAGACTAACAACCAATGTAGACCATTTTTCTTGCACAAGGATTTAATGACGGAACAAAACCTACAAAAATTATAAATGTTGGTTGTATATTTCTTAAACTGCTGTATTGTCCAATTGGAATTAATATTATACTAGCGGAATTTAGTATACTATTATATTAACATTAAATAAAAAGTAATGTTATAATATTATACTAAATTATTCATCCAGGTTGAGGATACTGCATCTGCAGTGGACAGATGTAGATTGAGCCAGAATGCCACACCAATTTTTGATTATATTAAGAGGCCGAAGTCAATGGACCTAGATATGTTCAGATTCCACCCCCAACAAAAGTGGGAAAAGTGTGGTGCAGAAGGTGCTCTTTTGTAAAGATGGTACCAACAGGAAGTGGCTGTCATACAGTGAAGAGAACCATGCTTTAGTCAGCTTCATTTGTACGCATTATAGATGTTGTTAAAGTCATAGGGAAGAGATGTCTGAGCTACAGAGGTGTGCAGTCTGAAGCAGCTTATACACTAGATGACAGCAGCATTGAACATGGCAACTTTTTAGAGATGATCATTCTGCTGAGTACGACCTGTGTATTTATTTTTATTTAACCAGGTAGGCCAGTTGAGAACAAGTTCTCATTTGCAACTGCAGCCTGGCCAAGATAAAGCAAAGCAGTGCAACAAAAACGACAGAGTTACACATGGGATAAACAAACGTAGTCAACAACACAATAGAAAAAGCTATGTACAGTGTGTGCAAATGTAGTAAGATTAGGGAGGTAAGGCAATAAATAGGCCGTGGTGGCAAAGTAATTACAATGTAGCATTAACACTGGAGTGATAGATGTGCAGATGATAACGCGCAAGTAGATATACTGGGGTGCAAAGGATAAAACTTTTTTTTAAAACAATATGGGGATGAGGTAGTTGGGTGTGCTATTTACAGATGGGCTGTGTACAGGTAGTGATCGATAAGCTGCTCTGACAGCTGATGCGTAAAGTTAGAGAGGGAGACATAAGTCTCCAGCTTCAGTGATTTTTGCAATTCGTTCCAGTCATTGGCAGCAGAGAACTGGAAGGATAGGCGGCCAAAGGGAGGTGTTGGCTTTGGGGGATGACCAGTGAAATATACCTGCTGGAGCGTGTGTTGCTATGGTGATCAGTGAGCTGGGAGATAAGGCGGGGCTTTACCTAGCAAAGACTTATGAATGTATGAAAGAGCATCTCACTGCCTGCATAGGGAAAAGCAAAACAAACAAAAAATATATAGATTTCTTTTTTTTTATTACTCTGAACCGGGGTCAAGAGGGAGCAGAAGCTCTCTAACCACTCTTATCAAAGACTACCACCGATAACGTCATTACCACCATACGGCGCAGGCCACCATAACAAGTGAAACCCAGGAAGCTTGTATGTTTTCAGTCCAGATTGACACTACAACACAAGATCAATGCTCTGTCATAGTCAAATGTGTCACAAACGTCATGAGGGCTTGTGGCTGTGGTGAAATGCGAGGCATCCACTGGACAATACTTTGTCCAGGTACAGAGTGAAGTACTGGAAAACATGAAGTCTGACATCAGCAAGCGCATTGGCAATTCCACTAATGGAGCCTCCAGTATGCAAGGCCAGTATAAAGACTTCTCTGCCCTGCTCTCTGCAAAGTCCACCAATCAAGTGCATGGGTGGTGCTATGTACAGACATTGAACCTTGTTTTGGCAGACACCGAGTGTGTCTTGGCAAGTGGGTCACTTTTTTTTCTCTCAATAACAACATAGCTGTGTTCTTCAGTGAATCCTACTAGAGGATGAACATTTTGGAGAAGGAGAGCAAGAACCCAAGACAGACGTTTTGCTCCAATCGGAGAGACAGGCTGGTGGGCTAAAGACAGTGCCTTAAAGAAGGTCTTAGGAGCTTTTGGAAATCCAGATGAGAGTCTGTATGTTGATGTCCTTCTCACTCTGTCAACCATACAAGATCAGAAAAACATCACTACTGCACGGGTCAAGGCACAAGGATACATTGAGGGGGTTGCTGAAGTATGAAACGATACTTAAAACGCAGATATTCCAGGTCACCTCACCAGTCTCAAAATATCTTCAAAACGAATGGACATTTTGTCCGTGCATCGTAATGTTGTGTCAACAGAGGAGCAGCTGAAAGGAATGGCAAGAGATTTTGAAAAAGTCAAGGCAGCTGTAGGCACATTTGTTCAGTGGGCTAACAGGAAGTTGCAGGAACTGGATGAGGAAACAGAGCTGGAGTTAGAGACCACTCGGCCAACGAAAAGGGCTCGAAAGAAGAAAACCATGCCTGGAGAGATGGCACAAGATGAGACTTTTACTGGGGTAGAGAGTGCATACAAGAGTGGAGTCCATAATCAAATTCTGGATACATTTATAGATAGAAATCGCCGATGGATGCTGAGTAATGGCACTTTGTATGCAGACATTGCTCTTATATACCCTAAAAGCTTTAGTCAGCTAACATTCAGTGCCAGTGGCTTTCCACAGACAGCCCTTCAAGAACAAAGCAAATACTTTATCCCTATTTGTTATATTGTTCAGTAATATTGTTTACATTAAGTGTGGCGTGGGTTGTGGTGTATTGCTGGGGGAATTCTGGTGGGCCGGTCTGAGACAAAAAGTCCAGGTACATATTTCGTTCTCAGTTTGTCCCTGCCTGCACCATCCCTACGATGAAGCATGGTGGTGGCAGCAACATGCTGTGGGGGCGTTTTAAAACGGCAGGGACTGGGAGGATTGAGGGAAAGATAAACGGAGCAAAGTACAGAGAGATCCTGGGCACTCAGGACCTCAGATGGGGAGGTTCACCTTCCAACAGCACAACCACCCTAATGCAGGAGTGCCTTTGGGACAAGTCTCTGAATGTCCTTGAGCGGCACAGCCAGAGCACGGACTTGAATCCGATCTAACATCTCTGGAGAGACCTGAAAATAGCTGTGAAACGAAGCTCCCCATCCAACCTGAGAGCTTGAGAGGATCTGCAGAGAAGAATGGGAGAAACTCCCCAAATGCAGATGTGCTAAGCTTGTAGCATCATACCCAAGAAGACTTGAGGCTTTAAAAATCGCAGCCAAAAGCTGCTTCAGAGTAAAGGGTCTGAATCCTTAAGGATAAAATAAATAAATCACATTTACATTCACAAAAATGTCTAAAAACCAGTTCTGTCATTATGGGGTATTGTGTGTAGATTTGGGGGGGGGGGCAATTGAATCCATTTTAGAATAAGGCTGTAAAGTAAACAAAAATGTAGAAAAAGTCAAGGTGTCTGAATACTTTACGAATGCACATAAACAATTCAAAGTACTCAACCCAGCTAGGGAATGCAGTGAATAGCCTGAGAAGTTGAGTCACATTTGGGGGTATAAAAACAACAAGGCTAAAAATGGCATCCTCCTCTGTATCTCCCTCCCACTCCCTCTGTCAGTCTGCATGTGCCCCCGCTCAGATATTGAGTGGGGTTTCTATAGCAACCAGAGGGAGGAGACTAAGGAGAGTGCTTGGCAGAGGACCCCTCTTCCTTCTCCCTCTGCTCGCTGACAGGGATGAGGTAAGCTGGGAGGTTCCCCTTTTAAACGGATACAGTTGAACTGCTCTCGCATCCTCAGAGACAATGGAAACTTGCAGCATCCCATTGGAGAGAGTAAAATCCCACACCCCATTTTTTTTTTTAATTAAAAAGTCATCACCTTTTCCAATAAGAATATGAGCTGGCTACAAAAAGAGACTTTAAAATGGTTTATCCTACACTAATATACTGGAATAATAATTTTAAAAAGAAATAGGTACAGTACTCACATATTCCTTCACATTCTTCGTCTTGACAGCCTTGTATGAGGAGTAGGCCGGGTAGAGGGTCCCGAAGGCCAGGCTGAAGGATGAAGAGGAGACGACATGGGTCAGAGGTTAAGGTACAGTAAACAACATCACCCGGGCAACATGACCTCAAGATGCCAGCACTGAACAAAAATGCCCCCTCTGTTTCAATATTTATCTAGTCAAATGTTGCTTAACACATGACTCGAGTCTAAAACCCATGATCTCAGTGTTAACATAAATGGGTTGCGTTCAAAGAAAGTAGGCCATATTCTGAACAGGCTCTAAAAATGTGCACTCATAAAAATAAAAATAAACACTGTTAGCCTACTTAGGGTACCAGCTGTATTGCAATAATACATGGTGACATTTAGACATAAAAAAAAGGGCAGTTTGTTGGAACAAATTCTCTCTCCAGGAAACAGAAGATTGGAAAACCATGGAGAGCGTTTCTGCTACTGTACTGATGATAGAGGGACAAAACACAAAAAGGGCTAACGACAGGTCACCCACCGTATGTGAACCTACCTGCAACACACACAAAAGGAAAAATAAATCCAGTCACACACACACACACACACACAATACTCTGTCCCGTCGGCCCGGCAATTACTGCTGATGTGACAGGAACTGAATGCTGAGCGAGGGGAGATCTAGGAGGACCACGCCTTACTGTCTGTCTGCCACACACACAGCCATCAGAGGCTGTCTGCTACCAGTGTATGTACATTATGTGCATTTCTACCACTGTAGGTTAAACTGTGATAAGGTGTACCACCCTTCGGTCAGAGTGATACTTTGTGTATTCCAAACTCTCTCTTAGGCTGTCTTGTGGAACTCTTCCTGCTATGGGATTTTCTTGTTCCATTGGTGTATGTCGTGTACACTGGGTCCATGAATCTGTCTAGGTCTGAGTGATTTGCCCAGTCATACATGTTGGGCCAGGGCTGCACTGTGTTGTTAGCTTTACATTGCAGTAAGAGGAGACGTTGGGCAGGGCAGGCCAGAGGACACCCATGTGTCACAAGTTTGGACAGCACAGTAGAGTAGAGAACACTATAATGTACATATCTACTTTACTGTACTGGCTACAATGGGAAATTATAGTAGTCACAAACTACAGTTGGGTCAAAACAACCACCTCATTGACACAACTCTGCAATAAAGAACTCTGAAGTCTGATGCCCAGTCCCATTGGCAAAAATGTATTAGAAACCAGTGGCCATCGACGGCCTTTATTTAAATTACTATTGCGACCGCGAACGACCTTGTTTATCTATCAAAAATATCTGTGTCAATATCGCTAAATTAACTTGCTAACCACCTGTTGTCGTATTCGTGTGGCTGTCATCACATTTTCATGATTGCGTGCTGTCTCATGGAAATAGTCGCAGTGTTTAGCCAGCTAACTAGTTGGTTGTTTTGTCTCGTTTCTACCGATGTCATTTATATGAAAACGGCCCAAGCTGCTTTCTATAGCTAGCTAGCTAGCTAGGCTGTCAGGCAATAAAAGCTGTGTGTAGTGATACATTTGGGCAGCGCTCACGAAGCGTCAACCTCAGCTATCACTTTTACTAGCTAGCCATACAGAAAACCAGTTTACTAGCCACCAAAACGAAGGCTGGATTAATTGGTGTTTATCTGTTGGGCTTAGGTTGTGGTTTGTCATGTTTGCTAGGTGCAGATATTCATAGGCTATACACTGCCTCGTTTGTCTATTATTTGACTGCTCGGTTGTCGTATTAGAGTAGAAGATGCCTGCGCAGTGGAGCGCATAGGAGTAGTTGGCTATTTGTTTACATTGCCGGCTAACAAGTTGCTTGTTTGTCCCGTTTCTACCGATGCAATTAATTTGGAAACTGTTCTAGCTTCGTAACTAATCAGGTAACATTGGCAAACTCTGTAGTTAGTGAGTGAGAAATGAGAAGCGTGTAACTATCACAACTCATTATGGAAACACCTTATTAGGAAGAGAGTATGTGTATGGTTGAGAAATAGAGGAAGGAAGAGAGACTATGTTCCAGACTACAATTGTATCCTATTTGTTTTGTTGCTCCTCTCTTTGTTACTCTCGGTCAGTGAAAAAAGTGATATGGAGAGTCAAGGCTCAGCAGAAAAAGGCAGGGAGGAATAGAAGTTAGAAATGATTGGAGGGATAGAGATGCGGAGCGAAAGGAGAGAGGACACCCGCGAGGGGAGCCTATGTGTCCATGGCGTGTGTCTGCCCTAAGTCTCACCATTCACCCTTGAACCACAAACCACGGGGCTAAAGTGACAGTGGTAGAGGTTTTGGAATTGTTTTTCCTTTAAACATGGTAGGAACTTATTTGTTTCAGAGCTTGTAATGGATTACAACAAGAAAATGGGTGGGGTTGACCATCTTCACCAACTGAGGAGCTATTACAATGTTGGACGCACAGGCACAAAATGGCAGAAGTATGTGTTTTGGGGGAGATGCTCAACATAGCCCTCAATTGCGTACATTGTGTGGGGGACCCTGCAAAGGCTTCTTCCCAGAAATCTCTTCTCTGAAGGCATTGAAAATGCAGCTTGTGCATTCACTTTGTGATATAGCTACAGTGGCAGGAAGAGGGGAGACAATAATGTGGCACCATGGCGTGTGGCCAGAGTTGTAACTCGTTTGAAAGCAGGTGAAGTTTGAATGGCACAAAAGGTGTGTGGTGTGCATCCGGAGTGGACAGAGTAGGGCAAAGAGTGGGAGATGTGTAGAAACATCCTTTGTGTGCTCTACATGTTCTGTGCCACTTTGCAGGATGGGGCCGTGCTTCCAGGCGTTCCATGACATGTTGTAGGCTAAATGCAAACACTAAAGTGATGGTGTGAAATATCAAATTTGTCCTACAAATATTTTTGTATCTAATACTTGTTGCATTCACTGAATAGTTGTCAAAATAGGCTACTATTTCAACATTTTGTGTCAGGCCTGATCTGTACTAAATCTTGAGAGTAGTTACCTACACAGTTACAACTGTGACGTAGCTTCTTCCCATTTCCCGGCAACATCAAAGATAGTTCAACATGTTTAAAGTCTTGGGACTTACTGTCTATATGCTAATTCTCACATCAATACATATATTTAGTTAAGACGATCGGGTTTTAACATGCCCAGAATGGATTTGTTGTAAGAGAAATCGACCTTGTGCAATGATTTCTCTTGAAACAATGAGCCGTCTTTCGGCGCGGACATCCATTACATTTCTGAGATAGTCTATTTGCAAGCTGGCGAAGGGATTTAGTGTGTCGTCAAAGTGCTGCTTTTAACCAGGGCAAGGTGACCGGAAGCAAGGCAATCAAACAAGCTAAGCGTCAGTATAGAGACAAAGTAGAGTCGCAATTCAACGGCTCAGACACAAGAGGTATGTGGCAGGGTCTACAGTCAATCACAGATTACAAAAAGAAAACCAGCCCTGTCACGCACCAGGATGTCTTGCTCCCAGGCAGACTAAATAACTTTTTTGCCCGCTTTGAGTGCCACGGCGCGCCACCAAAACATGCGGACTCTCCTTCACTGCAGCTGACGTGAGTAAAACATTCAAATGTGTTAACCCCCGCAAGGCTGCAGGCCCAGACGGCATCCCCAGCCGTGCCCCCAGAGCATGTGCAGACCAGCTGGCTGGCTGGTGTTTACAGACATATTCAATCAATCTTATCCCAGTCTGCTGTTCCCACATGCTTCAAGAGGGCCACCATTGTTCCTGTTCCCAAGAAAGCTAAGGTAACGGAGCTAAACGACTACCGCCCCGTAGCACTCACTTCCGTCATCATGAAATGCTTTGAGAGACTAGTCAAGGACCATATCACCTCCACCCTACCTGACACCCACCCCAATTTGCATACTGCCCAAATAGGTCCACAGACGATGCAATCTCAACCATACTGCACACTGCCCTAACCCATCTGGACAAGAGGAATACCTATGTGAGAATGCTGTTCATTGACTACAGCTCAGCATTTAACACCATAGTACCCTCCAAACTCGTCATCAAGCTCGAGACCCTGGGTCTCGACCCCACCCTGTCCAACTGGGTACTGGACGGGCCGCCCCCAGGTGGTGAGGGTAGGTAGCAACATCTCCACCCCGCTGATCCTCAACACTGGGGCTCCACAAGGGTGCGTTCTGAGCCCTCTCCTGTACTCCCTGTTCACCCACGACTGCGTGGCCATGCACAGCTCCAACTCAATCATCAAGTTCGCAGACGACACTACAGTGGTAGGCTTGATTACCAACAATGACGAGACGGCCTACAGGGAGGAGGTGAGGGCCCTCGGAGTGTGGTGTCAGGAAAATAACCTCACACTCAACGTCAACAAAACTAAGGAGATGATTGTGGACTTCAGGAAACAGCAGAGGGAGCACCCCCTATCCACATCGATGGTTCAGTAGTGGAGAGGGTAGTAAGTTAAGTTCCTCGGCGTACACATCACAGACAAACTGAATTGGTCCACACAGACAGCATTGTGAAGAAGGCTCAGCAGCGCCTCTTCAACCTCAGGAGGCTGAAGAAATTCGGCTTGTCACCAAAAGCACTCAAACTTCTACAGATGCACAATCGAGAGCATCCTGTTGGGCTGTATCACCGCCTGGTACGGCAACTGCTCCGCCCACAACCGTAAGGCTCTCCAGAGGGTAGTGAGGTCTGCACAACGCATCACCGGGGGCAAACTACCTGCCCTCCAGGACACCTACACCAACCGATGTCACAGGAAGGCAATAAAGATCATCAAGGACAACAACCACCCGAGCCACTGCCTGTTCACCCCGCTATCATCCAGAAGGCGAGGTCAGTACAGGTGCATCAAAGCAGGGACCGAGAGACTGAAAAACAGCTTCTATCTCAAGGCCATCAGAATGTTAAACAGCCACCACTAACATTGAGTGGCTGCTGCCAACACACTGACTCAACTCCAGCCACTTTAATTATGGGAATTGATGGAAAATATATCACTAGCCACTTTAAACAATGCTACTTAATATAATGTTTACATACCCTACATTATTAATCTCATATTTATATACTGTACTCTATATCATCTACTGCATCTTTATGTAATACATGTATCACTAACCACTTTAAACTATGCCACTTTGTTTACATACCCTACATTACTCATCTCATATATATATACTGTACTCTATACCATCTACTGCAGCTTGCCTATGCCGTTCTGTACCGTCACTCATTCATATACATATTCTTTATCCCTTTACACTTGTGTGTATAAGGTAGTTTTGCAATTGTTAGGTTAGATTACTCGGTTATTACTGCATTGTCGGAACTAGAAGCACAAGCATTTCGCTACAATCGCATTAACATCTGCTAACCATGTATGTGACAAATAAATTTGATTTGCTACAGATCGGTAAAAGGGTCTAACATTGCCATGTTGCTCCATGACGTTGTTTGCTATGGGGAAAAGCTCAGAGAAGCCGTTTGTAAACAAACAATGGATATTTCACCCACCCTTTTCGTGGAATTAGTTGTCTTCTTATAATGGAAGATTATATTACTGCATAAGATATCCTATGAGAATTTATACAACATGCCTGAACAAAAAAATTGCTTGGTAACATATCTGCTTGTTTTCAGATGAGACCACTAGTGCTGCCTCAACCACCCCAGCTGGGCCCAAGACACCAGTTACACCTCCTATCCCAACCTTTAAAAATAGTTACCTTTCTAACCATTTAACCTGATGTAAAACTCTTAACTGTGCTAGATACATCATGGTTAAATAAATTCTCCTAAAAAAATGGATCAAACCAAAAAAGTAGTAAACCAGAGTGAGTGGGGGGAGGTGCCTCCCACCCGGGAGACGTGTTGTCAGGGCATTAAATGTACTTTTTGAATGACCTCTGCCAATAGAAGAATAACTTTCATCCGTTCTAATTATTAGCTTTAGTCGAACGGGGCGAAAATGGTCTTCTCCATGCTGCAACCCGTCTTGAGTTTTAATTCAGAGAAAGGATGTTGAATTGAAAAGTAATTCCAATGGAGTTTAAACTTCTCTTTCTTCCCGAAAACACTCTTTCTACTTGTTCCCTTCGGAGTTCTTTTCTGGCTTTTTGTTTTCCACAGCACCCCATTATTCAATATGACCCTCTAGTGACAACACCTTCGCTAGGAAGTCATTTCTTTCTTGGCCATGTTGCGTATGTGCAGTACCAGTCACAAGTTTGGTCACACCTACTCAGTTTGTCTTTATTTGTACTATTTTCTACATTGTAGAAAAATAGTGAAGACATCAACACGATGAAATAACACATGGAATCATGTAGTAACCCCCAAAAGAGTGTTAGACAAAGCACATGCGCATCAAGTACGGAAAATGCAGGCTAGACATCTGGCAAAAACAACATATGGTAAAATGCATGTGCAGCTGGTGGACATATGGCATTAATCACTCTACACACTAAAGGTAATAGTTGCCTTAGATGTTATTATTGGTTATGTAATACAATGCAAAGTCAGACAGTAGGCTACATCAATAGCCCTATTTGCATGGGACTAGTATTACTACAGATTGTTGGTTACGTAATTATTAACCCAGAATATCTGTTATTCCAGAGGATGATTCGAAGGAGATTTTTTTCAAAACCCCTTCAAATGAGTGGATTTGGCTATTTCAGCCACACCCATTGCTGCCAGGTGTATAGAATCGAGTAGACAGCTATGCAGTGTCCATAGACCAACAGTGGTAGTAGAATGGCCTTACTGAAGAGCTCAGTGACTTTCAACGTGACACAGTCATAGGAGTCCACCTTTCCAACAAGTCAGTTGCCCTGGTCAACTAAGTGCTGTTACTGGGAAGTGGAAACGTCTAGGAGCAACAACGTCTCAGCCACGAAGTGGTAGGCCACACAAGCTCACAGAATGGTTCTGCGGAGTGCTGAAGCACCTAAAAGTAATCCGTCTTCGGTTGCAACACACACTACAGAGTTCCAAACTGCCTCTGGAAGCAACGTCATCAAAATAACTGTTCGTCGGGAGCTTCATGAAATGGCTTTCCATGGCCGAGCAGCCGCACAAAAGCTCACCATACGCAATGCCAAACGTCGGCTGGAGTGGAGTAAAGCTGAATTGATGAAACATCCTTCACCATCTGGCAGTATGACTAGGTTTGGCAGATGCCAAGAGAATGCTACCGGCCCCAATGCATAATGCCAACTGTAAAGTTGGTTGGAGGAGGAATAACGGTCTGGGGCTGTTTTTCATGGTTCGCCTCCCTCTTCATCTCACCAAAACGTAATTGGTCTCACCCCTTATGAAACAGCACCACTGTCACAGTGACAGCTCCATGATAACACATTACAAACGATGCAAATGCTTTTTGTTTTGGCTGATGTTAGGCTGGACAATAGAACGAGTCAAAATTCACCCAAGGCTGAAAAACGGCTTTAAAACGTTGGCTAAACTGGAACACTAGCTAGTGCAAATGAATGGAATCGAACGTTCGCAGCGACAGTTTTGACTGGAGTGAAGCTTAATAATGTATCCCTTTTAATTTTACCACTACAATCTGTTCTTAGGACGAAACTGAAAAACAACTCGTGTAGAAAGTAAACATCCGCACCTCAATGGTGCCAAGTGTGCCTATGTCTGCATAACGAGGAAGTAGGGGGTAAAATGGCAACTTCTGACTATTTCTGGTCTCGCGTTTGACGACAACGAGATACACATTGCGAGATATTTGGCGAAATATACCAGCATGCTTCTCCATCGGAAAACAATGGGGGGAGCTCAGCGTTCCAAGGGCAAAAGGTATTTCGGGGTTAGCGTTTGATGACGATACACTACCCAGCCTTACGCAATTAGAAAGAGGCGATTCTCATGATTAAAATGGGGTCCATTTTTTTTTTTAAATCTAAATATACACATTGCGATATATTTGGCAAAATAGACATACATACCTATATGTCCCTATAGTAAGCAACTGGACGACTTCTGAGTAACGAGTAATTGTTTGTTTGCATTTTAACGCGAGCAGGTCTCCATTGCCAACTATAGCGAAACTACCATCGTGACTATACAACAAAATGGGATTAGAAAGTTCGGAAGGCGAGTTGGTGCCACAGTGCTCAATATAACTAATAGGAGCTGGCAGGATGAAAAAATTCCCTTAAAATAATGCCTGTTTGTTTTCGTGATGACTTAAACTACGGCAGGCAGCTGGGGTATATGGTAATATTATGAAACTGGGCTCCACCGCGGATGCAATGAGCTACATTTTATTAGAAATAAAGCATTGTTAAAAATGTCATGTGTCCAGCCTACTGATGTGTAGCCGACATTCTGCGGCACTTGACGCATGTGCTTCGCTTTTCAACTACCTAAAAGCGAGCTGGTTGGAGTCTGTGTACTTCGGTTTGTAACACCGCACGAGTTGAAAATATTGAACGCACACAACGCACCACAACCTAGTGTTGTGGACTGCTCCATTGACAATGAATGACTTCCGCCGGAATGCAAAGAGTGAAGCATCTGGTGGACATGAGGCGTTAAAGCTTCAATGTGTAACTTCTTTGAGCGACGGACCAAAATCACAGAAATAAGTTCTAGATATGTCGTTCTCATCGAAAGCAAGTCTAAGCGGTAGATTTAAACTAAGAAATAATGTACAATGCTTCCTGTTAAGTTTCGGTTTTGTATACCAGCTTCAAAAAGCTGAAAATACAATATTTATAGCTATTGAAAAGATATGTAACAGCGGTTTACATGGTACATGGATTCTCTACACAATGCTTGTTTTGTCAAAAACTAAAATTAGGCGAACTATTCGAATTTTAGCAACCAGGAAATTACGAGCTATTTCTGCATTTTGCACATTTAAGACAACTCATGAATGACAAAGCTCATGTAAAATATTGACTTGATCTTGGTTGAGGTAACATTGGAATAGTGCATAATCCTCAATAGTGCAGGCCTGGCTTCTATAAATCATCAACACATATGATCGCAACTGCACTGCTAACATGACACACGACAGCCAGACAAATCATTAATGATGCTAAATTATTTGGCTGTCAGCGTCATGCTAGCAGTACAGTTGCTGCCATGTTTTGTTGATCATAGCAGCCGGGCCTGCATTATTCAAGATTGTGCACGATTAGCGATAGCCAAGACTAAGGCATTTTTGCATTACTAATTTAGTTACACAACCAATATATGAATTCGTAAATTAGCTTCAGTAGATGGCATTAGCAAGCTTGTTAGCCATTTAATGTATTCCACCTTCACTTCAGTTGGCTAGCAGGGTTGTCATTTCAACTAACCACATTAGCTAGCTAACGTTACCTTGCCAATTTTGCACTGGCTAACGGTGTTGCTGTAACGGTGTTGAAATTTGCCTACCATCCTGGCTTTATGAAACACCAGTGGTCAAAATGCACATTTAGACACCATGGGCTACATATAAACCAACGACAATTTAATTGCTAGAAATTTGCTTGCTCGCTAGCAATCTGGCTATCAAGATAACTGTTCGCGTGTGCTCTGGGCACAAGCCATGGCAGCGAACAGATGACAGCGCGAACTAGCGTATGTAGCTATAGAACGCGATAACAAACAGACGCTGCAGAATGCATACTCACACTACCAGCCTGGAGATAATCCACGACACCATCTTAATCGATTGTAGTGAGCTTTTCCTTCTAATCGGGAAATCTAACTAGCTGTACACCCCCCCCATTCCTCCGTCCACGACCGTGTGGTTGTGATGCAAGTGCAGTTAGTTGCCTGCTGCTCCTGCTCTTGAATGCTCTATTTTACTGGCAGGTAGGCTACTGTGGATTCTGAATCTGCAGCATTCAAATCGCTGGAACTCCTCTTCTCTTAAAGGGGCAGGTCCACACTGTTTTGTCTTGTCCGTAGAGAAGGCAAAAACAACTGGTTACTGCCACAATGAAATAGGTCCTATGAAGGCTGCCACTGACCCCATTCGCTGAATTATGTAGGCCTAGCTAGATAGACAATACCAAAAAGCTCTACAGTGAAACGTCAGATGCACTGATGTCCCAGACCATCTCTAGGCCAGGGCTCTTAAACCCTGTTCCTGGAGAGCTATGGTCCTGTATGTTTTCACTCCATCCTAATCTAGCACATCTGATTCTAATAATTAGCTGGTTGATAAACTGATTTAGATTAGTTATGACTGGGGTTGGAGCAAAAACCTACAGGGGTGGGTAGCTCTCCAGGAACAGGGTTGGCCTGCTGTAGGCAACTGCCACAAGTCTGTCTTCATTCATTCCCTCGTAAAAAATATGGCAGGGTATTGTGTGCAATAATCTTTGCACAAGATAGTTCTATGGCATTATGTAATACAACAGCCGTTTGGGGTTTGGTAATTGAAGTAGTACCACAACCTATAACTAGCATGTGAATACACAGGATTTGCCATTAAGTAGTGGCTGGTTCTCTAGACTTCATTGGAAGGATATAAGAGCCTGCCTGCCTTATTGCTATTATCACTTTCAAATTTAGACTCATGCAGGTGAGTCAGGAGGCATAAGAACACTGGGTAGTGGCCTAGGGTGGTCTAGCGATCTAAGCCACTGCTGCAGCATGCATAAAAATCCATCCAAAACATGGAGTGGAACTGCAAAAACGTTTTTTTTAATGAACTAAATCATGCTGGTGCGTTATATGGACATATTGTTTACATAATCTTTAGCACCTGATACATACACGTTACAATGTGAAGACATGTAACAGTTGTTCAACAATTGAGTCCAATGACACACAATAAAGTTGTATAAATCACCTGAAATGACCAGTACATTTTATTTGTTGTGAACTTTATTTTGAAAAATCAAACAGACTGCTAAGATCATCAACATATATATTGATACACTGTTAACGGCCAGTAGTTCCTGTTCAGTTGGAATCGTGATTCTTTTACAACGTTTTGAAGTCTGCAGTTCATCCATGCAAACCTTGGGACAACAAAGATGACCAAATAAATGGAGATATTTCTCTAAGCCACTCTCTGTCAAGCATTCAAAAAGCCAATACTCTGAATTATCCTCCGGTGTATAAAAGAAAACATGTTTAAGAAGTCCTTGCTTTTAATTAAAAATAAGACAACTAAAAATCAAAAAAACTTTGGTCTAGTTCACTTCGATGCTTGTTACTTGCACAAGTCTCAATTCCACCACTAAAGATTAAAACTTCAACAACAAAACATATCTAAAAACAAGTGAACCCTCTCTTCTAAGGAAGAATAATAATATCACTGGTTGTCGCAAAAGGAAACATAGCCCAGTGCTCACATCTAGTCAGACGCTACACAGATGCTGAACCACCTCACATCACATGCTCTCCTCTTCCACACACACAAACAGGACACACTGACCTTAAATACAGAGTTAATCAGAAGTGAATTGGAAAACAACTAAGACGTGTAGAGCATGTCGTGTAACAGCGATGATGTAGTACTGCCTTCATCCAAGCGCTGACTATAGACCCCCCCCCCCACACAAAATAAGAGAGTTGTGAGCACATCACCGTGCCTCTCTCTGCACACAGACCTCTACTCTATAACTGCAGCTTGTGTGTGTGTGTTTAGCGGGCACTAAGAGCGTGCTAGCTTGGGTTCGTGGGCCCTCAGTGTTCCCACAGCGTCCTTTACAGCATGGTAGATGATGTTCTTCACCTAGAGAACAGAGATAAAAATTCCCGTCAGAATTGCAATTGTACCACAATATGTTACCGATTGTTTTAGCTGATTGATCAATCGACTCAATCCTTCATTCGTTCTCTCAAATAATTGGCCTATACTATAGTGGAGTCAGTTATAAGTGCTCTACTTTTGACCAGAGTCAAAACTAGTGCACTACATAGTGAATAGGGTGCCATTTGGGAGGCGACCGAAGTGTACCTGCAGCTTGTCCTCGTGGTTGGAGTGTGTGGTGGATAGGTGTCTGAACTCCTGGGTCAGTCTGAAACAGTGCTTCACATGCTCAGGGGACACAAAGTCCTCTGCCACCTTGATACAGCTGTACAGGTTATGCACCTTGGGGGCACATGAGAGAGGAGAAAGAGGCGAGTGTGTGATTTGTGTGTTTGAGAGTGCGAGTTGGCGAGACAGAATGTGTGAAAAGAAAAGCAAGAGTAGACATCATATAGCTAAAAAGGGATAACATAAGGGTACGCTATGCCCCTATGTAACCATTAAACAACACAAAAAGTCTCATTCTAAACCTCGACTGGTACGTCCAGTGTTTCCCCTAGTACCTGGTGGGGAGCCCCGGCGGGGATGAAGACAGCATCTCCCAGGAACTGTACGATGGCCCAGCCCTGCACGCCGTACTCCTCGTACAGCCTCCTGCGTAGCACCCCGTCCAGGTACCAGCTCTGGTCATGGATAGGGTCGTGGTCCGGAGGGTTCTCCTGGCCCTGCTCCTCACCCACCTACCACAGTCAAAGGATAAGAAGATATGGTAAATCATAGTAACATGGTATGGTATATCAGAGAGACAATGTCTACATCCAAAATGGCACCCTAATACCTATATAGTGCATTACTTTTCATCAGAGCCCTATTGGCCCAAACGTAGCACACCTGTATAGGTAATAGGGTGCCATTTGAGACTGATTTTATCATGGGAACAGTAGAACTAAAGAAGTCCAGCCACCATTTTAGATTCTTTCCTGAAATAATGCATTGAAAGAAAATTAATGTGCATATTGACATTTCAAGGAATGTGGTGATGGTGAACCCTGACCTTGCGGAGCAGCTCCCGGATCTTCTCTGCGTCTTTGGCGGCGTAGATGTGCCACAGTGCCCCGGGCTTCTCCTTGGCCTCGTACACCCTCCTCTTGGTCATCTCGTCTACGTCACCCTCCTCGATGGTGCTCATCACCTCTGCGGGACCACACAGAGAGAGAGACAGGGATGAGCAAACTCCGGCATCGGTCAGTCACTGACAGAGTCCATGTTCAAAGGGAATGATGTAGGAAAGAAGAAGTGCAACACTAAACATCACAAAGCACAGAAGTACCGCACACCTTCACATCCTACAGTTGTAGACACAGGAGGGAAAACACTACAATTCATTCACTACGTCGGAATCACGAGGCGCCATCTCAAACGACACCCTTTACCTATTCCCCTATGCAGTACACCATCTTCTGACCATAACCTTGTGGCCCCTAGTCAAAATTAGCACATTACAGGAGGAACAGGAGGAATAGGGTGTCATTTGAGACACAAGCCTAGGTGAAGTGCTGATTCATCATCAGTCATCCACAATCAGAGGGGCGCTCGGCTGGCAGGGGGAAATGGAATCTCCCTGTTATGACATCATTGTTGGCCAGTGGCAGCTGTGGGTTCAACCACAACACAGAGGTTCCAAATGGCACCCTATTCCTTCTGCAATACACTACTTTTGTCAAAATGGGTACCATTTGGGATGCAATCAGAGTTGCTCATCATTTACTAATCAAGCAAACATTTAGGTGGCTAGTGATAAACAGGACTAAACAACACTAACAGAGCTACATGTTTTATTCAAATTCCAGTCAATTGGACAAATTATCCAGATTGCCATAGATCAAGTTGCCTGCGTGGAAGAGAGAGTGTGTGAGTGTGTTCAATTGCTCTGACTTTGATCTCTGTTAGGCATAGAGTCCGGTACAGCTACATATGCTTGTCATGGTGATGTGTGTTTATTTTATAATCTCTCCCCCCGCATCTCTCCTCTATGAAGAGATATCAGTCAGGGGGGAATGTGACTCCAAAGATGGTCAGCTAGCAAGTTGCTGCTCTTTTCTCTCCTTGAGAGTCAGTGAACCTGTGCAAGGATACAGACAGTACCTACACCTTCATACATCTGGCCTTCCCCAACAGTCAAGGCCAGAACACCAGTTGTCCCAGATAACAGAAGATGTAATGCAAGGAAAGACTTACTAACATCTAACAGCATGAAAATAAAAACAGCATAAAAGTTGTGTTAAAAGGTTTTAAAAAACAGAATTTGGCTGACTGACTATCAGAGCATTACTGAAGGTCAGCTCTACACTGGAGGGAAGACCGCAGGCAGACTCCACTCAGACCACAAATAAACCACAAACAGACAGATGAGCCACAGTAGTGTTCTGGCCCCAACCGCACAGGGAGAGGACATGAGGATGGGGGAGTGGGAGAAAGAGAGAAGGGAGAAGTTAGTCAAGAAAAAAAGGCATGCTAAGGAGGTGATGTTATAAAAATGCACAGACCTTTACATCCAGCGATATCCGTCTCTGTGAATGAGAAATTTGACCACAATCAACACGTGAGACCCATTAAAGGGCCTTACCAGGGTCCTGTCCATTGATGCATGGGGAGGGGGGCTGGGTTAGCCTCGTTGGGCTTGTTTCACCAGAGTAGGACAGAAAACAGCATTTCTTACCTTTTTTCTATTTTTTTTTTAATGGGTCTCTACTAAGGTGCAGGTGCCTTAATATGCATGTATGATGTGTATGTCGTTGTTCCTCATCTAGTCCTTCTAATCATTAATGATGCTAGTGTTGAAATAACAATGTCCCAAGTTGGGATGAATAAAGTGGGAAACCTAGGAAAGTCTATAGGAGTGACTGAAGACAGGCTTAAATGGAACATTTACACCATTATTCTGTCTCAATGCTGAGGAATGGCTTCCTGTCCTTAGTTTCCAGGAACTGGAAATGCTGAATGGGACAGTAGTGGGCGTTTGATCTTTGTGTGAACCTATAGACTTTCCTATAGGAAACTTTGGAGCGCCTTTCAAATCCAATTGTACATGAGCGGGCCATTTCGGAGCCCATGTGGTTTAACAGTTAACATGTTTTTTGAAAGATTTTGCAATGTTTTTTTTTAATTTTATATATACTCTTTAGACCAGGGTTTCCCCAATTTCTGTCCTCGGCACCCAAAGAGGTGCATGTTTTGGTTTTTGCCCTAGCACGGCACAGCCAATTCAAATAATCAACTAATCATCAAGCTTTGATAATTTAAATCCGCTGTGTAGTGTTAGGGCAACAACCTAAAACATGCACCCCTTGGGGTCCCGAGGTCAGAGTTTGGGAAATGCTGCTTTAGATGTAAGGTGTTTTAACCTGTCATAATAAAACTGCTGAAAAATACCGTGCAGCAGTCAATGGAATTGAAAACATGTCTGTTCAAGGACAAAGATCCAAGGACCATCTTTTATTTACCTCACAAAAAAAACTATGAATCTTTTATGAGTGTTGCTGGAGGAAAGTGGTAATGTCAGTGTGCGTAGTGCATTACTGAAACATACCACTCAGTGCTAAATGGACACTTGTAATTGCTACCATGCCAATACACACTTGTGCTAATTGCTAGCCGTGCTGAAGGTTACATTGTTTAGTGCAGGGGTGTCAAACTCAATTACCGCACGGGCCATATTGAAAAAAGTCAAGGAATTCGCGGGCCCAGACCATCAACTGCATACAACTGCGACCCAAACTGGCAATTGTTTTATTTATATTTTAAATATACCCTTTTATAATGACCACTTAACTTACATAGGATGCTGTATAACATTTTAACAAATAAAACTAAAGAAATAATATTTGTCTAACCTTTGCTGCTATGCTTGCAGATATGCATAATATGCTGCGACCCTAACCAAACGTTTTTTTTTTTAACTGCAAATAACAAAAGGTCGGTTCACTAGGTTGTTGTAACATTTACACTTAAAACACGTTTGAAATGTTTCGCGCTGCATGGATCACCAGTGCGGTTGATAGAGGCATCGCTGTATATTGCACATGAAATGTATTGCAGGCTACTGCTCAAATGTTGCTGTAATAGGCCTACATGTTTCCCCTTTGCATGGTGTTTTGTTGCAAGTTTGTTGGTTATTCATTGTCAAGCTTAAAAAAAAAAACAAAGCCGGGCTACATTTTAGTAGCCTGGGACTTTTGGCATGTATGTGTCTGTGTACTTTCCCTCCCCTACACGCTATAAATCAGACATGTAAAGCAGCGCAATTGACGATGAAGTCAGACGGTGTAATTTCATAAAGAAGATGACTCAACTGTTGATTAATTTATAGGCCTTGTGTCCTTTAGTACAAATTTATATTAGCATGTAAATCCTTTACCTTATAATTTTGACAACAAAAATGACATTTCCTGTAGTACAGCAATGACCAGTTGGAACCGAATCTTGGTATCAACATTTAGCCTCCAACATTTTTTTATTTTCGGTCATTGCCATTAAGGAAAACAGTTGGGCTGCTGCAAATGTAATATGATACAGCACACTGGCTGGCTCGTGGGTGGATGTGTGTGGCAATGCACTGCCAATGGCCGTGCTTGCTGGGACTTGTAGTGCAGCGCAGACGGAATGGAAACGGGCCAAAATGAATTAAAAACCCAAATCATTGTGCGTGCCGGATTGAAATGTGTCACGGGCCTTGTGTTTGACACGTGGTTGAGTGGGATGTACATCAACGCTGGAATGAGTCAGCTGTGCGAGTCAGTGTTGCTGTGAGGTGAGTGTGTGTGTGTATTAAGTTCTGCTTCACTGTGCAAGAGTGTGTGTCGGTCCTACTCACCCTTGACGTGTTCCCCCTCTCCCTCGGGAATGCCCACGTACACCATGACGTTGACGGCATCAGACACGTCCAGATGCAGGTTGGTAGTGCCAACACTCCGGTCTTCGGTCTCGATCAGACCTGAGAGTGGGAGGGACGGAGAGAGAGATGGAAGGTGTCAGAGAAAGGGGGGGGGTGAAAAAGATGTAATAGAAGGAAGCATGGAAAGTATCAAGAGGGAAGAGGTGTAAAAAGAGAATATAAAAGGAGGAAATAGAGACAGAGATCAGAGACTGATATCCCTTTAAAAGAGTAAATGGGCTCATTACTAATCTTGCATATTCTCCTTCTCTCTCACCGTAGGCATTGTACATCTTAGGCCCCAGGTCTGGCCTGACAAAGAAGTTGGGCAGGCGGGAGGCCAGGTTCAGACGGCCGTCTCGCTTCGTGTACTCTGGGAGGGGCAGGTTCTCCATCAGATCATCAAAGCGTGTAGGCATCATGTCTCTGAAGTCTTCTCCGGGAGGCCAGTCCTTCAGCTTCAGAACCATGGGCTGACCATCACTACCCTTCAGACGCTCTGGGAAGAGAGAGATAAGGCGAGATGAACGAATGAAAGAACAAATAAATGGATGAATGAACGATCCCGTTACTTACTGGAGATGACCTGGAAGCCGTCCCAGAAGTCACGGACCTTGACGTCAGAAATGATGGCACAGTTCCGACAGTTGACCAGGTCAACATCCTGGTCCCCAAACTCCTCACTGAAGGCCTCAGGTCGCCACAGACCCCCCTTCAGACGCTTATGGATACCAGACACCAGCACCGGCTGGAGAGAGGAAGGAAAGAGTTCAAACAGAATCATCATCACCTCATCTCTCACATTACACATCTTCCTCTTCCAAACTTCATCCCCAAATACTCTCTCAGTCCATTTCCATCTTCCACACCACCATTTTACTCACACCGCCTTAGAACTACTCTTGGTGGGCACATATTTTTTTATAAAAATCTGTATTTAAAAAAAAAGTATTTATCGCCTTTCTACCCCACAGAGAGGTCTCTCTCACCTGGCCCTGTTTCCAGCACTCTCTGAAGATCTTCCAGTTGTTGGTGTTGGAGGGATCCTGCAGGCAGAGCAGGCGTCCGTCACAGAGCCAGGAGTGGGAGGTGTGGGGGTCCAGCACGCTGAGGCCCATCACCCCCTCCCTGCGGCCCACCCCGCCCAGCTCGCTGCCCCCCTCGCCCGTACGACGGCCTTCCGCCTTCTTGGTCTCCACCACCGAGGCGATGATATGGTCCAGGAAGTTAGGCAGGCTGCCCTTCATCTTGTCCCCCTGAGAGAGGGAGGAGGGGTTAGACCTGCAGTCTAGGGCTCCCATAGGGCTCTGATCAAAAGCAGTGCACTATATAGGGAACGATGTCATTTGGGATACAACCTAGAACTGTGTAGAATCTAAGAATTCTGGAATGGTCCCCTGTAATGTAATGACATAATGACATATGTAGGCATTATGGAAGGATCCATATCTGGGCACTCTGACATTCTACATTTGAGCATTCTGAAATTATCTGAATTCTCCTAGCTAACTGAGGAAAGCTGAAAGACACTCACAGCGGCTGAGGTGGAGAAGACTGAGGGGAAGGGTATTCCAGTGTCTCCGGGGGCCTGTGGGAGCCTCCCGGGGCCAGAGTTGAGCAGGTCTCGGAGGCTGGAGCCCTCTGGTTTGGGCTGGGTGTTGCTGGAGCCCAGCAGCAGGCTGTTGAACAGTTTAGGACTGGAGGAGGAAGAGGAGGAGGACGAAGGCTTGGACAGGGCGCTGAACGAGTCAAGTCCGAAGGGAGAACGCGTGTCCCGGCCCATCGCCGAGCGCAGCAACCCAGAGTCTAGAGGTGTGGAGAGGAGACGATGGTTAGAGATGGTCAAATCTAAACACATGTACGATACATTTAGAGAGTATCATTGAGAATATGAGTTAGGATTGAGACAAGATGAAGTGAAAGAGACCTTTAGTCCTCACCTTTAGTGTCCTCCACCTTGGCTTTCTGAGTGGCCAGGTCTGCCAGCCAGTGCAGGGCGGTGGAGTTGCCCTCAACTGTGGAAGGGCGGGGGTCCTTGGGGGTGGTGGTCTGGGCAGAGTTAGGGGGGGCACTGGTACTGTTGGTGGAGTTAGTATCAACCCCTCCTCCTGCCGCCTCGGATGACGTTGTGCTGGATGTAGGCTGTGTTTTGACCACTGTTGTCTCCCCCCCCTCGGGTTTAGGAGTGGTTGAACCCGCTGGCCCCCCACCACCCGTGATTGGTCCACTACCACTGCTCCCTATGCTGGAGGACACTGCAGACTGCTGGGACAACAATAGGGAACATTTTACTGCATTCTAATGAAGCCCTTGACAAGCAATATGTAAAACAAGTGAAAACCATATGTGGATGGTAGAAATGTAAAATATTGATCTTGGTTTGACATTAAAAAAAGGGGTGGTGCAGTACCTGTGAGATGCCGTTGGGGGCACTATGGCGCACTAGGGGCCTGTGGTGCCGGCTGGTGCAGGGGCAATTTGCCTTGATGCCCCATTTGCCCCGGGCTGAGTGCACCATATCCCCTATGTTATAGAGAGCTGAGGGAGAGAGACTGAAATGTCAATATGGGACAACTCTTATGGAAATACACAACATAATAATTGGATGGTATAGTTAGGGCTGGGAGTTTGTCCAGACCATGTGACATGAGCAGGAAAGACTCCAGGCCCCAGTTCTAGGCCCAATCCTATATGAGGATTTGATTGGTATAAGGAATGTGGTGAAACTTCTACTTAGCCTATCAGAGGGCAAGGTGGAGCTGTTACCATATTGCTTACAACTGTCAAATCCTCTCTGACATCCACAAGTGCTTAGGGGTCCATTTGGGCCCTAGACTTCTACAGGTATCCTGCTCCATGTTACCTGTTCCAGGTATGATCTGTGTGGGCATGAGGCTCTGGGGCTCGTGTCTCTGGCCTTTGACACACTTCAACCAGGAGAACACCTCGTCATCAGGCCCCTCGTCCACCTCTGAGAGACAAAAACAGGAAGGGTCATTTATAAGGGGCTCTGCACTGCAGCTGACCCATTGCTTCCAGCCACTCTGGGTATACAGTGGGGGTTGGGTTGTTCATAAATACAAAAATGTCCATTCCCTGTAAGTTAATGGACAAGAAAGTACATCTTATACAGATTCTTTCTTAACAATTTAGCAGCAGCTATATATCTTTACTACTTCAAAACCAAAACAAACATCACTGAAAGACCACTCAATGTTACCCCAGCCCGTCCCTGTGTGTTGAGTCTATGGTGGCAAAATTCCGGTAACTTCCCCCAACGTTCCCCAGTATTTCAGAAATCCTAGTTGGACTACTCTCAGATTTGCTGCTTATTCCCTTGGAATTCCAGGAATCTTCCATCCAGGATATCTGGAAAACCGGAGAATTTCGGGAAAGTGACCAGAATTTTTCCACCCTAGTTGAATCTCACACATTCTGTATGTTCTCTGGATTCTATGACTCTCACCCTCCAGAGGGCGGTTCCTCCGTTGCCGGTAGCAGTCCAGACACACCCCGAAGCCACACTTCCTGCAGACCCAGTGGATGTTGAAGAGAGTGGTCTCGCACACATCACACATCTCCCTGACGCCGCGCACCGCCCGCTTCCACGCCACTTTCTCTGTAGGACACAGACAGATTGGGCCCGGGTCAAAAGTATTGCACTATTAAGGGAACAGGGTGCCATTTTGGACGCAGACTAAGAGCACTCACGGTGAGGCTCGACCATCATCATGGCCTCCTTCTCAGACATGACGAGCTGACAGAACTGGTCTCCCACGTTGGCCAGGATGTACTTTGAGGTGTCCAGGTCCAGGCCCTCCTGTACGGACGGCGAGGGAAGCCACAGCCCCATGGCCATGGCATCGCTCTGCTGGGGGCTCAGGAAGCCCTCCACACGCAGGATGCCCTTACGCGTGAACGCCAGCCTGGTTAGGAGGCAAAGGTCAGAGGTTGGAGGACAGAGTAGTGGAGGACGCGTATAAGAGTAGAACATGTTGGATTCTAATTAAGGTTGATGAAATGACCAATATTCGTCTTCGCATTCCTTGTAAGAGGATACACACCATCGCCATTTCTCACACACACACAGTGCTTGGACACGCACACACGCGGGAAGAACACACAGTCTTTGGTACACAGACAAGCACACAGACGGTACCTGCGAAAGTGGAAGAAGCGGCAGGCCACGTTGGGGTCGTCGTCGTCAGGCTCCTGCTCCCGGTACTTCCTGTAGCGCTCCATGCGACACTCGCGACACTTGTGGAGGTGGGGCGCCACGTTGATACAGGAGCCGTCCTGCAGGAACGACTCTCCTGATTGCTTCAGACGACGCACCTTAGTCACGTCCTTCAGCACTGACTGGCCCACTGGAGAAAAAGGAAAGACCGAAGAGTTATAATTAGGATATGAAGCGATACAAAACAACGCAATGACAACCTATTCATCAAAGAGTGTAGGAAAGGATAATGGAATCATTAGGGAAGAGTTGGTCAGCAACTTTTCTTTACCATCAATCTTGCTAATGTTTCATGACCCTGACCACAATCTAACTTGCCTCAACATTGACGAATAAAATGTTACCAATGATTAGGAAACGCATTGACGTACTGTAGGAATACTTTATTATCAGAGCCCTATCCCGAGGCTCCAGGTCTTACCTTTGAAGGGCTTGTTGCGTGGCCGGCTCTTGGCTACCCCGGGGCCTTTACCCTTCTGCAGTAGCATGGCTCCCTCCTTGACAGGCCCCGGGAGGCCCCCGGGGACCTGCCCTCGCTCCAGCCCCTCCTCAGTCTCACTCAGGTCTGACAGGTCGCTGTTATCGCTGGAGTCAGAGTCACGTTTAGATACCTGGCCTCGCTCCTCCAGGGCAAACTTCTGGGCCTGGCCCTGGTCAAATGGCATTGGCGCATCCTCACCACTCCCCCCAGGGACAGCGCTCCCAAACATGGGGTAGCCCGAGGTGGAGCTGGGCCGGTCATCCAGAGACCCACACTCAGCTGAGGAGCCCTGTTCCCCTGTGGAGGCGCCCTCCCTGGGCTTGGAGGGGGCATCAGACTGGGGCCTCTGTATGAAGGCAGGTCCTGGGGCTGGGGAGGAAGAACTGGAGGCAGCGGCGCCTGAGAGGGAGGCGAAGGGGGAAGACAGGATGCCCTTGGGCGGCTCGGACATTGTAAATAGGTTGGGTTTGCTCTCCGAGGCGGTGGCAGGGCCCAGGGTCTCAGGCTCCAGAGGGGATGGTTTGCCACTAAAGGGGCTGTGGGAGAGCTTCTCCCCATAGGCCAGGAAGGGGTTGGAAGGCTCCTTGGAGCCCTGGAGGAACAGGTTCTGGTGGCTGTCTGTCTTGGTGCTGAAGCCACCCACCGCGCCACCGTTAGTGCCACTCCTGTTAGCACCACCCAGAGATCCAGAAGCCGGAGCCAGGGGGGTGCCGATCGCAGCCATTCCCAGAACAGAGCTCCTCATCCCCCCAGAGCCGCCGCTGAAGGAAGACGAGAGCTTGTCCCCTCCGAAAGGCTTGTTGAGCACTCCGTTGCCTGCCGGCTGGGTCTCAGGCACTTTGGACTGCTCTTTGAGATGAGCTGTAGCTGAGCCAAACAGGCCAGTTGAAGCGGGGGCTAGAACAGTCTTTTTGAGTCCCTCTGTGGAGGCGGAGGGCTTGAACAGGCTAGGAGGCTCCTTACTACTCAAGCTCTCTGACACTGCTGTGAAGTAGTTGGTGTCTTTAGCCTGGCTCTGACCCAGGCCTGAAGTCTGGTTCTGATTAGAACCACCAGGGTTCTGGCCAGTCTTCTGACTCATACACTGGAAGAATAAGTTCTGGTCTTGCTGCTGCGGTTGGGCTTCGTTGTTCTTGGCGCCTCTGAAGGAAAAGCCGAAGGGTCCGGGGGTGTCCTGGGAGACTGACGCTGTGTTGGAGGAACCGTTGGTCTGGGAGCTTACCTCTCCGAACACAGAAGCACCAGCAGGCTTGGACTGAGGCAGCCGGAACCCAGCCGCAGCCAGAATGGGCTTAGAGCCCTAAAGAAGCAGGATAAGGAAATAGCATATTAGTGAAAACAATTATAGTTAGTAATTACAGTGTTACTACACAGGTTAAGAGTAAAGTCACGTTAAGTGTTACTAATTCACCTCCGTCTGGTTGGGTGGTCCTGTCCAGGCGGTTAGTTTGGGGCTGAAGCACAGGGGAGCAGCGAGGGCCACGCTGGGGGCACTGCCCTGCGATGGGGACGAGATGGTCACCGGGCCGGGGGACACCAGGGCAGCCGTCTTGGGGTAGGTAGACTGGGATGGCTCCTCGCTCTCTGTGATCAGGGCTGCTGGGGAAGGCTTGGAGGCCGGAGCTCCAGGAACCAGGCTGGGCATCTGGCCCAGAGAGGGGAAGGAAGTGTTGGAGAATGGGGAGGGGGCTGGTTTGAGGGGGGGTGGGGTGGGGGTGACTGTAGTGGTCGAGTCAGCAGACCCCTGTCTGTCCTGTGTGGAGAGGGAGCGTCCGTTTTCCTTGGGGTACCGCGGCGGAGCTTTTGATTGGTCCATGTGGGAGGAAATGCTGTTCGGGGTGGCGTGACCTTGTGTGACTTCAGATGAACTGCTGTTATTGTTGGTAGTGCTGTTCACTCTGCCTCCTCCACCCACTCCGTCTTCTCCTCCGGTTGCTACCTCCTCACCCCACGTCACCATCCCCTTGGTGGAGCCGCTCCCGTTCTGTCCCTCCGCTGCTCCCTCTCCCGCCCCCTTAAAACGCTTCAGAGTCACGTCCTCCTCGCCTTCCGACGATGTCCTCCGTCTACGGCCGCTCTCGCCCTTCACGCCATCGCTCTCCTTCCTCCGCCGAGCATTCCTCCCGTTCTGACCGCGGAGAGGAAGGAGCCATGTAAAAAGGATGAGGAAAATGCAAACTCAAACAAGTCGACCAACAAAAGCATTTTGGGGAAAAAAGCAAGGGAGGGAGGAATAGGAGTGCATACTTTATCCAACTTACCTCATCAAAGTGATCTTCAGCTAGTATTACATGCATTACCCGAGGATCCACCACCTGGGTCTCCTCTCCCTAGAACACAATAATAACACTTAGCTAACAGCTGTCAATACCTCCGCCATATTACCTAACATCTAAAAAGGTACTATGAAAGGCACATCCAGGCAGTGTGTGTGTGTGTGTGTACCTGGTCCATGGTGATCTCCATGATGTGCGAGTTGGGGTCGTGCCGAGAGACCAGGCCCAGGGCCCAATGCTCGTCAAACTCACACTGGTAAACCTGAACCCTCCTGCCCTGGATTGTGTAGGAGCCTGGAGAGACAACACAACCAACAGGACAGGGCTCAAAGACCCGTGGAGTAGCGCACGGTAAGAGAGAAGAGATGACGGTAAGAGAAGAGGTTTGAGAAGGCCAGTATTGAGAACTGCAGTGTAGGAAAACATGGGTGAGCAATGAAAAGGCAGGAGGAAAGTCAAAGTACACAGCACAATAGGTTTCCATTCATTCCAGAGATAAGTCTAACAAAGACTCACCCTTCCTGAGGATCTCCTGCAGCTCAAAGTCACTGTGCCAGCTGGACACCGCAGCCTGCAGAGATGGCTGCTCCAGCAGGAGAGAGTGTCCCACGTCTTTCTCTACCTACAGAGCAAGACAAAATTCACAGAGTGATACCACACATACACACTTCAAATGAAAGTTGACACACACACAACCTTGAGTAAACCCACCTCAAATCTCTGGAGTGAATTCCCGTCAGGGAGGAAGTCGAGGGTTCGGTTCCCGAAGAATTCCACAGGGACCAGGGAACCCAAACCCACACGGTCCACTAGAGACCGGAACGCCTAGCGGGTCGAAGAGGAACATCGTTAGGAAAAGAACCACTAACTCTGAATGATATTATGTAGTCAAGCATTTTTATTACCCCCCCCCCCCCACCTTTAATTAACTAGGCAAGTCAGTTAATAACAAATTCTCTATTCCCTAGGAACAGCGGGTTAACTGTTCAGGGGCAGAACAACAGATTGTTGCCTCGTCGGCTCGGGGATTCGATCGTGCAACCTTTCGTTTACTAGTCCAACGCTCTAACCACTAGGCTACTCTGCCGCCTCTGTTAATTGGTGGAGTGGCTGGAGAATGATCTCTAATCTTATCCTCTGGCAAAGCATGAGGGAGCCCGTTGAGCTGTTTTTCTACTGAGAGGAGCAGCAGGTTGCTGCGTGTGTTCTTCTTATGTAACGGTAACAGGTCCTCCAGACATCCCTTGCTGGGACAATTGCATTTCCACAAGCTGGCCTGGCCTCACTTCAAGATGCAGGTGTGCCTCAGGGAGTGTGAGAGGAGAGTCACATACATCATACATGCACCCTCTGAACTAACCTTAAAAGGAGAGTGTAGTACCTATTTCTCCATGCCAGACACGCATATAATAGTAGCTTAAGAGCACCCCAAGAAAACATCAATCGTTATTATACTATGTTGTTCTAAAAGTTAGGTTTGAGGTTCTCCAAATCAGCTCTTACTTCGGGAAACAATGCCACTTCGGAACCAATGTATATTAGTTAATATACAGCACCAACTACATAAATATCTGTTATGGTCCATTACTTGCTACCAGGACTTTAACCCCATTTTACAGCCCATGACCTAATAGTCTCCCCCAATAGATGTGTTTGTAGGTGACCTCCCAGCATGCTGTTGGCAACTGGTTCAGATTAGTTGCTTAGCTGTGGTTCCATGTATTTTAACTATCACACCTGATTACATTTGTCAACACATCAAGTCCTTCAATTGATGAATCAGGGGAGGTAGTTCAGGGCTACAACAAAATTGTGAAACTTCTGCAGGGTCAGAGAGGAGAGGATTGAAAACCCCTGGCGTGGCTCAGTGTTACAGTCCAAACATTATTTGGTAAACCCTAAGCCAGAGGTGGCTACTCACCAGGGCAGGCCAGGCTATCCCAGGGGCTCCTCCAGCTGCAGGGTGGTTCTGGTTGGGGTCGCTGCTGCGGTTAGCCCAGACGATGGAGGACTCGACCAGTACAGCTCTCACCTCCTCCCCGTACACCTGTACCCAGGACCGCCTGCGCCACGCACAGTCCTCAAACTCCACAAACACCTGCAGGACAGGGGGGATGGAAGAGCGGTGTCATTTATGTAAAACTAGCTATATTAACTCAGTGTCATGTTAGGAGTATATTTTCAAAAGAACAGAGGTAAGACAAAACACTGACAACATTGGACTGATGGGAGAAGAGCAGCCACGGACAGAGTCAGCAGGACAGGCCTTGTTAGGATCATACACAGTCAGCAGAGCCCGGGCAGTACTAATGACTCAAACACAGCACGTCTACTCCTCAAAGTCTGGGCAAGGCGCCATCTCTCTCGGGAAGAGCAGTCAATTATTAGAAATAGGCAAGACAATTCAAAAACGGTCTCACTTTCTCATTTACCCCTCATTGTCAATAAGTAGCCTAGTGCAACATTATTGATGAGGATTACAGTGAGTATGGTTAAATTCACACAATGCGACTGTGAATAGTCAGACTAATATAGTTTGATTTAAACATTTAGATGCTTTGCAAGAACAATTCTCTAATAATTCTGTTTACATGGACACACCTGAAATCAAATCAAAGTGTATTGGTTGCGTATAGCGGCGTTATAGCAGTGCAGCGAAATGCTTATGTTACTAGCACCTGACAATGCAGTCAAGTCAAACAATGTAAATGTAAAGAAAAATATTGTAAAAAAACAAAACAGCAAGTAATCAAGAATGAACAACCCAAATAGCACTGTAGCAGTATCAAGATGCAATCTATATATAGTGCATTTGGAAAGTATTCAGACCCCGACTCTTTCCACATTTTGTAACATTAGAGCCTTATTCTAAAATGGATTCAATTGTTTTTCCCCCCCTCGTCTACACACAATACCCCATAATGACAAAGCAAAAACAGGGGTTTAGACATTTTTGCAAATTTATACAGAACCAGTCAAAAGTTGACACAGAGCCTCCCAGGTGGTGCAGTGGTCTACGGTGCTGCATCGCAGTGCTAGCTGTGCCACCAGAGACTCTGCGTTTGAGCCCAGGCTCTGTCGCAGCCAGCCACGACCGGGAGGTCCATGGGGCGATGCACAATTGGCCTAGCGTCGTCCGGGTTAGTGAGGGTTTGGCCAGTAGGGATATCCTTGTCTCATCGCGCACCAGCAACTCCTGTGGTGGGCCGGGCGCAGTGCACACTTAACCAGGTCGCCAGGTGCACAGTGTTTCCTCAAAAACATTGGTGCGGCTGGCTTCCGGGTTGGATGCGCGCTGTGTTAAAGAAGCAGTGCGGGTTGGTTGGGTTTCGGAGGACGCATGGCTTTCGACCTTCGTCTCTCCCGAGCCATACGGGAGTTGTAGCGATGAGACAAGATAGTAACTTGGGGGGGTCAAATGTATTTTAAAAAATAAGTTAGAAAAATTAAGTTTGGACACAACAAGTCAGCGAGTTTCTTTATTTGTACTATTTTCTACAGTGTAGAATAGTGAAGACATCAACACTACGAAATAACACATTTGGAATCATGTAGTAACCAACAACTAAAAAAGGTTAACAAATCAAAATATATTTTAGATTCTTCAAAAGTAGCCACCCATTGCCTTCATGACAGCTTTGCACACAACTGGCATTCTCTCAACCAGCTTCAAGAGGAATGCTTTTCCAACATTCTTGAAGGAGTTCCCACATATGCTGAGCACTTGTTGGCTGCTTTTCCTTCACTCTGCGGTCCAACTCATCCCAAACCATCTTGGGTTGAGGTCAGGTGATTGTGGAGCCCAGGTCATATGATAAAGCAATCCATCACTCTCCTTGGTCAAATCTGGACTTACACACCCTGAAGGTTAGTTTAGGGTCATTGTTCTGTCTCAAAACAAATGATAGTTCCACTAAGCCCAAACCAGATGGGATGTTGTATCGCTGCAGAATGCTGTGGTAGCCATGCTGGTTAAGTGTGCCTTGAATTCTAAATAAATCCCAAACAGTGTCACCAGCAAAGCACCATCACACCTCCATGCTTCCCGGTGGGAACCACACATGCGGAGATCATCCGTTCACCTACTCTGCATCTCACAAAGACACAGCGTTTGGAACTAAAAATCTCAAATTTGGACACAGACCAAAGGACAGATTTCCACCGGGCTAACGCCCATTGCTTGGGCCAAGAAACAAGAGCAAGTCTCTTCTTATTGCTGCCCTTTAGTAGTGGTTTCTTTACAGCAATTCGACCATAAAGGCTTGATTCACGCAGTGTCCTCTGAACAGTTGATGTTGAGATGTGTCTGTTACTTGAACTATGTGAAGCATTTATTTTGGCTGCAATGTTTGGTACAGTTAACTAATGAACTTATCCTCTGCAGAAGAGGTAACTCTGGGTCTTCCTTTCCTGTGGCGGTTCTCATGAGAGCCAGTTTCATCATAGCCCTTGATGGTTTTAGCGACTGCACTTGAAGAAACATTCAAAGTCCTTGGCATTTTCCAGATTGACTGACCTTCATATCGTAAAATAATGAAGGCCTGTCATTTATCTTTGCTTATTTTAGCTGTTCTTGTCATAATATGAACTTGGTCTATCTTCTGTATACCACCCCCACCTTGTCACAACACAACTGATTGGATCAAACGCATCAAGGAAAGAAATTCCACAAATTAACAAGGCACACCTGTTAAATGAGATTTCAGGTGACTACCTCAAAGCAGGTTGAGAGAACGCCAAGAGTGTGCAAAACTGTCATCAAGGCAAAGGGTGGCTACTTTGAAGAATCTCAAACAAATCAAAATGTAACACTTTTTTGGTTACTACATGATTCCATTTGTGTTATTTCATAGTTGATGTCTTCACTAGTATTGTACAAATTTAGAAAATAGTCCAAATAAAAACCCTGGAATGAGTTGGTGTCCAAACTTGTGACTGGTACTGTATCTCTGCAGATGCTCTCAAGCTCTGTCAGGTTGGATGTGGAGCTATTTTCAGGTCTCTCCAGAGATGTTCGATCGGGTTCCCGTCCGGGCTTTGGCTGGGCCACTCAAGGACATTCAGAGACTTGTCCTGAAGCCAAGACACCGCAGGAGTGGATATGTGCTTAGGGTCGTTGTCCTGTTGGAAGGTGAAGCTTCGCCCCCCCAGTCGGAGGTCCTGAGCGCTCTGGAGCATGTTTTCATCAAGGATCTCTCTGCACTTTGCTCCGTTCACCTTAGTGCGGCAGAGATGGTTGTCCTTCTGGAAGGTTCTCCCATCTCCACAGAGTGCCCATCGGGTTCTTGGTCACCTCCCTGACAAAAGGCCCTTCTCCCCTGATTGCTCAGTTTGGCCGGGCAGCCAGCTCTATCTAGGAAGAGTCTTAGTGGTTCCAAACCACTAAGACTCCAGAACTGTGCCTCGACACAATCCTATCTCGGAGCTCTACGGACAATTCCTTCAACCTCATTGCTTGATATTTGCTCTGACATGCACTGTCAACTGTGGGATGTTATATAGGCAGGTGTGTGCCTTGCCAAACCATGTCCAATCAATTGAATTTACCACAGGAGGACTCCAATGAAGTTGTAGAAACATCTCAAGGATGATCAATGGAAACAGGATGCACCTGAGCTCAAATTCAAGTCTCATAGCAAAGGGTCTGAATAGTTAGGCAAATAAGGCATTTCTGTTTTTATTTTAATTCTAAAAACCTGTTTTCACTTAGTCATTATGGGGTATTGTGTGTAGATTGATGAGCAAATCATTTTATTAACAAAACGTGAAAAAAAGTCAAGGGATCTGAATACTTTCCGACTGAACTGTGTATGTACACAAGGCGAATTTACACAAGCCAAACTAAAAAATGTACACCAGTAGATACAGTGGGGCAAAAAAAGTATTTAGTCAGCCACCAATTGTGCAAGTTTTCCCCCTGAAGATGAGAGGCCTGTAATTTTCATCATAGGTACACTTCAACTATGACAGACAAAATGAGGGGGGTCATAAAACATCACATTGTAGGATTTTTAATGAATGTATTTGCAAATTATGGTGGAAAATAAGTATTTGGTCAATAACAAACGTTTCTCAATACTTTGTTATATACCCTTTGTTGGCAATGAGAGGTCAAACGGTTTCTTCAAAAAGTCTTCACAAGGTCTTCACACACTGTTGCTGGTATTTTGGCACATTCCTCAAAGCAGATCTCCTCTAGAGTAGTGATGTTTTGGGGCTGAAGCTGGGCAACACAGACTTTCAACTCCCTCCAAAGATGTTCTATGGGGTTGAGATCTGGAGACTGGCTTAGGCCACTCCAGGACCTTGAAATGCTTCTTACGAAGCCACTCCTTCTCTTGCCCGGGTGGTGTGTTTGGGATCAATGTTATGCTGAAAGACCCAGCCACATTTAATCTTCAATGCCCTTGCTGATGGAAGGAGGTTTTCACTCAAAATCTCACAATACATGGCCCCATTCATTCTTTCCTTTACACAGATCAGTCGTCCTGGTCCCTTTGCAGAAAAACAGCCCCAAAGCATGATGTTTCCACCCCATGCTTCACAGTAGGTATGGTGTTCTTTGGATGCAACTCAGCATTCTTTGTCCTCCAAACACAACGAGTTGAGTTTTTACCAAAAAGTTATATTTTGGTTTCATCTGACCATATGATATTCTACCAATCTTCTTCTGGATCATCCAAATGCTCTCCAGCAAACTTCAGAAAGGCCTGGACATGTACTGGCTTAAGCAGGGGGACACGTCTGGCACTGCAGGATTTCAGTCCCTGCCAGCGTAGTGTGTTACTGATGGTAGGCTTTGTTACTTTGGTCCCAGCTCTCTGCAGGTCATTCACTAGGTCCCCCCGTGTGGTTCTGGGATTTTTGCTCACCGTTCTTGTGATCATTTTGACCCCACGGGGTGAGATCTTACGTGGAGCCCCAGATCGAGGGAGATTATCAGTATGTCTTCCATTTCCTAATAATTGCTCCCACAGTTGATTTATTCAAACCAAGCTGCTTACCTATTGCAGATTCAGTCTTCCCAGCCTGGTGCAGGTCTACAATTTTGTTTCTGGTGTCCTTTGACAGCTCTTTGGTCTTGGCCATAGTGGAGTTTGGAGTGTGACTGTTTGAGCTTGTGGACAGGTGTCTTTTATACTGATAACAAGTTCAAACAGGTGCCATTAATACAGGTAACGAGTGGAGGACAGAGGAGCCTCTTAAAGAAGTTACAGATCTGTGAGAGCCAGAAATCTTGCTTGTTTGTAGGTGACCAAATACTTATTTTCCACCATAATTTGCAAATAAATTCATTAAAAATCCTACAATGTGATTTTCTGGATTTTTTTTCTCATTTTGTCTGTCATTGTTGAAGTGTACCTATGATGAAAATTACAGGCCTCTCATATTTTTAAGTGGGAGAACTTGTACAATTGGTGGCTGACTAAATACTTTTTTGCCCCACTGTATATTAGTGAGCTATATCACAAATCCAGTATAAATAAATAAGCGGTGTGTATAAACAGAAACTAAAATACAAATGTACAGTAACAGAAATATTAGAACAGACTGTCAGGAACACATTATTTAAAATACACAGTGTGAAACGTTAAGCGACCAGTGGTTCAATGTCTCTATAACATGGGACCGCAGCGTTGGCTGCATGTGTGTGTTCATGAGGTGTGTGTGTTGTGTGTGTGTGTGTGTTGCCTGGTGGACAGCTAGTGATGGCTGTTCAGCTGTCTGATGGCCTGGTAATAGAAAGTGTTTAGTCTCTTGGTCTTGGCTTTGATGCACCCGTACGGTCTCTGTCTGTTGGATGGCAGCCGAGTGAACAGTCGAGGGCTCGGGTGACTGAGGTCCTTGATGATCTTCTTGGCCTTAGACACCGGGTGTAGTCAATGTCCTGGAGGGCAGGCAGCGTGGCCCCGGTGATGTTTTGTCGACAACACCCTCTGCAGAGCCATGTGGTTGAGGGCGGAGCAGTTGCCATACCTGGCGGTGATGCAGCCCAACAGAATGCTCTCAATGGTGCATCTGTTGAACTTTGCGAGGGTTTTAAGGCGTCAGCATACTTTGGTTCAGCTGGCGCCTAGCTGAACTTGGCCAGGCGAACACGAACGAACGAGTGTGCTCGCAAGACCTTCAATTGAGAAACTAGAAAAAATAAGCAATAGTACTTTGTCCAACTTGAGACGATATAGCCAGAATACACTTCTTCAAAAGTCATAATTAATCTAAGACAACGCAAGAAATCTGCCATTAATTTTGATGTTTTTCCAGAGGAGACCGTAGTCGCGCAATTTTACACCTAACTAAGATGTTTGGTGCAGTATTTCGCAAATAAAAAAATATGCATGAAAACAAGTCGTCTCTCTTGAATGAGAACAAACACCTCATTGAAGAATCCCTACTGTCAACCAATCCCAGACGAAAGGGGCGTAAGCACCATATACTACCCACCACTGCGACCTGTATGCTCTCGTTGGCTGGCCCTCGCTTCATATTCGTCACCAAACCCACTGGCTCCAGGTCATCTATAAGTCTTCGCTAGGTAAAGCGCCACCTTATCCCAGCACCCACCCTCCATGCAGGTATATTTTACTGGTCACCCCAAAAGCCAATTCCTACGTTGGCCGCCTTTCCTTCCAGTTCTCTGCTGCCAATGACAGGAACGAATTGCAAAAATCACTGAAGCTGGAGACTCGTATTTCCCTCACTAACTTTAAGCATGAGCTGTCAGAGCAGCTCACAGATCACTGTACCTGTACATAGCCCATCTGTAAATAGCCCATCCAACTACCTCATCCCCATATTGCAAATATATAAAAAAAAAAAACATTTGCTCCTTTGCACCCCAGTATCTCTACTTGCACATTCATCTGCTGCACATCTATCGCTCCAGTGTTTAATTGCTAAATTGTAATTACTTCACCACTACGGGTTATTTATTGCCTTACCTCCCTAATCTTACCTCAATTGCACACACTGTATACAGATTTTTTCTAGTGTGTTTTTTACTGTACGTTTGTTTATTACATGTTTAACTCTGTGTTGTTGTTTGTGTTGCACTGCTTTGCTTTATCTTGGCCAGGTCGCAGTTGTATATGAGAACTTGTTTTTAACTGGCCTACCAGGTTAAATAAAGGTGAAATAAAAAATTTATTAAAAGATGTCGGCTTGCCTCGTGAAAAAAAAAATGCTGCGCAAGAACAGCCCCCCCAAAAACTTGCCTAAGACCAAAAACACTGGCACAATTTATCCACGAACTGTTCCGGATGGGAAGCATGCTGAATTTGAGCCATTTAAAGTTGTAGAAACTCTGTTGCACCTTCTTCACCACAATGTTGGTGTGGCAAGACCATTTCAGGTCCTGAGGGATGTGGAACTTGAAGCTTTTTTAACCGATCCACTGCAGCCATGGTCGATGAGGATGGGGGCACGCTACCTCTTCGGTCTCCTGTAGTCCACAAGAAGCTCTTTCGTTTTGTTGATATTGAGGGAGAGGTTATCAGGCTACTTGATCTGACTTTGATAAATGCAGAAAATCACCATTCAAATAAACATTCTACCACAGACCATGTTATTTTTGTGAAGACTATTTGATTGAGTTCAAAAACATTGTTTGTATGTCAAAACTATTTCTAAGATAAATACTTTGAGTTTATCTGAACTCACATCACTCGTGCAAAAGAAGGAAGCTTGCGCTGCTTGTGCTAGCACGTGCTGAGCAAATACTCCATGGTAACTTGGATCAAGGCATTTAAATGCCCTACTTATTCTAAAGATTGCGCAGAACACCAGGTGGTTTAATCGGAGTATGCTTACTTCGATTATGACCTTAGTACACCGATTAAGATAAGCAGAGTAAGGTGTTAACATGACTAATGCCATAATCAGTTTAATATCAAATTATTAGTGTGCATGTAAACATACTCAGTGTGACAATGGATTGCATTTATATGGGCTAATGCTCTACTCTAGGTCTCAAGGCAGGGGCAAGATATATTTGTCAGCAGAAGTCCATTTTAAATGTGAAACTTGCTGACTCACTCAGCATACAAGCCCAACTTGGACAGCCTTGTGAATTTGAACTGTATGGTTCTGTGAGAGGAGAAACAAGTGCTGTGCTTTGAAGAATGCCCTCCTACCAAGACCAGATAATCTGCACATAAGACATTGCATATAGACATTATGATGATCAACACATAGTCCATGCAAAAGCAAAATCATACAGACATATTTACATACAGTAACATATCTCCTCCCAAGAGAAACAAGAACAGGAGTGGAGAGGACCGAGCGGTGTCTGTAGTTACTATCGGCACTAGTTTAAAAGCCTATTTCCCACAAATGGTTCTGGAGACTTCCTTGATAGCTGAATAAACTACTCCAACCAACACCTGTCCCTTTCTAAAAATCTGGATTTGACCATTGCTTTGGTACAACAACCAAAAAAAGACATCCGACATCATTTATCCTCTGTAATTATAGTTATGGATGGCATGCCTTGTAATCAATCATAGGATGCATCATCAAGTCAGACAGCTTTTTCAGATGTATTTATACTCTCGACCGCATAATCTTCTAGCTACATCATCCACATTGATCAGTGAAATGATAGGAACACATAAGGGGTCACGCAATTACGAAAAATGACTTGTGAAAAATATGCACTTGGTATCATGACGTTGAAGATAATGCACGCAACAAATTACACCTAACTATGTAGGCCTAACGTTAGCTGTATCACCATCCATATCTACATTCAGTCATTTGAGGCTAACAAATCTAATACACCGAAGTTCACATTTTAATGAGGCGATGCCTATTGCACATGAATTTCATTCTGGAGACTACGCTAAAGTTGGCTAGCAAGCTAACTAAGTTAAAAATATGTCGAAGGCCCAAAATCCCCGGGCTAAATTACGGAGACAGTGGCTATCTGGCAAACGCAACACAGCGGCACGATTGGCTAGCTTTCGCTATTCACAATGTGTTAGTTGGATCACATAACTTAAACATAAACAACGGACCATGAATTATTTGTATGCTTTCTCTTTTCAGTTTCGTTAAATACGTAGCTAGCTAGTTAAATTATGTGTTTAGCTTGTTAGCTAGCTAACGGTAGTTTTTATTCACATGAAAACACTGACCGTCAGCCCCGTAGCTGCTGCTGTTGTTGTTGTCGCCTCTCCTCCGCTCACCTCTACCCCTGGGCTGGCCAACCCTATGACGCTGACCGCCCGGACGGTCCCCCGGAGCCAGTCACGAGTCCAGGCGGCCTGTTCCACTTCGGATCCGGCTGCGGACCTGCCATCGTTGAGGAGCAGCAGAAGTCGCTTCCCAATCAGTTCAAGAGAGTCTCCCATATTTATTTAGCCACTGTGAATTGCAGGAACAACTTCCTTCGCATATATTTCTGTTGGGAACTCCGATGCACTTAGCTAACGTTAGCTAGCCAGCCAGTTAGCCAGGTTAAATCGGCCTAAAATAAGTGACAGATTTAAACCTCAACTACCGCAACTTTGCTGCATGCACCGGAGTCCCCTCTTCCGTAGGATGCACGGGAAAATACGGCGGACCAAGTCACGCCACAAATAGAGAAGTACCGATATGTTATTGTCCGCAAAACCGCTATCCCGCTCTATCCGCCATTGAGGCTTGCAATTGCAAGAATCAAACACACTCCTCCTCGTACGAGCTACAAGGCTCTACTGCGGAGATAGCTAGCGGGCGTGTGAATTGCAACAGCGTCTTATGCTGGCTCATCGGTGTACTACACAGAACCCGTTCAATCTGGAATGCCAAATAACAGTGTCTGGATATCTGGAAAAAAATACAGTTGGCCTAAATGGAAATCCATTTAGGCCAAAAACGACTTTTGCTCGGACACCACAGATATGCTGTATACTCAGCACAATGCAGATACACACATCATTTACTAGCAGTAGCCAATTCTTCCCCATATGCTCTCCTTCATACAAACTGTATCTAACCATTTTGCTCACAGTCTATCTACTTGCATGCATTTTAGTCTTGGATTGGAATCATACCGGTTGGAGATGATATGACTTTGAAACTCTGTATTAATTCACTGAGCTGAATGGACCTCCAAGTCTGCTGACGTCATAATTTAGGGGCCCCATAAATCTGTGAGACCAGAACAAACCATAGAACTAGTTCTACCGTGAAGCACCTCTTGCGTGCACTCTGGTAAAGCATACATTTTCTTCCTTCACCTTTTATATTCTATTCCCATGTCCTGTTTGACAGTGATTACTTTGCACACTTTGGCTCTTGCATTACATTGATTGAGCTTGACTACATTGATTGAAAAAGAATGAGATATGTCGTCTACTCGCAAATTCACGTGTCCCTATGTTAACCACAAGGTGGTGCCACAGCATTTCAAAACGCACTGTATGTCCAAACACCACACAACAGCATAGCAGGATGGAAATAATAAAAGCAAGATATTATTGCATAATTCAGGAATATATGCTTGAGAATTAATTATTGGACTATGAAGAGTGTTTATTATGTTCAAGGTTTTTCAAACTTTTTCAAACGTTTACAGCCAGCACTATTTGGATCAATTATTGAGCTTTGAATAGCGCTACAGACTAGCATCCTATCCAGTGGTTGTATTTGTACATCATTCTGGCTTGAACAAGGCTTAGGCCTACTTACTTGAATAATGCTACAAATGCATTTATTTCTTCGTTCAACATTAAGAGTGTAGTGATTTGCCCTCTTGTATTTCTGTTGATATGACATAGCCTTCACGGTATCAATGTCCATGTCGTTTAATGATATTTATGAGTGACTCCATGTCTTTATTTAGTAGCCAAAGGCCTTGGCCAGACCAATAAAGAGGTTTCAATATTGTTAAAATTACACTCTGGCATACAAGACACAAATAAGTTCATGTCGTTGTGGATTACTGGAACTCCTATTAGACATAATTCAAGGGCGTTCTTCAGTGTGACAGCAGTTTCACATTTGGACAAGGCTTTTACATGACTAGCATGTTAAGACTGTTTGGCTCCTTTTGGCTCTCCAAATAACACAGGAGTTTCTATTTACAGAAAACACCTCCATATTTATTTCATGAGTTACACAAGATACAACGATACAACAGAACATACAGTATATACAAAATATGTCCTACATATTAAGAGAGACAACAGATATAACTGCTCTTGTTTTGTTTTTTTGTTTTTTTTAAACTGTATCCCTTTTTCTTTTATGAAACCGCCTCGCTCCATATTGGCTAGGGTTTTCTGACATGGGGTACTGGGCTACAGTGAGCCATCATCAGTTGTGTCTTGTGAAATGGGTATTTATAAATCTGTCTGTGTGGTTATGTTGAATGATGGCTGAGCATCGTATAGGATTCCCATGTAAATCAATGTCCCGGTTTACACAAAGTAAGAGTGTATTATTTGTGTACAAGGGCATGTGTGTGTGTGTGCCAGTGAAGATCCTCTACATAGTTGTCTGTCTCTCATGTCCACTGATAATGGCATTGTGCTCTTTTGTCATGTGGGTACTTGTCAACAACAGTGTTTCTCAATACAAGTCAGGACTAGTCGGTCTTTAGATTGCCAGAGTACTCCATAAAGACCACACCAACAAGTCACGGCCACTTAAGACTTATTTGGGTCTAGAGATTGTGCGTTCTGCAGTGAAAGAGTCCATTGCTTACATTATTGTGGTCTGTGTATGTTTGAGTCCCAGTGTTACCATGGAGACTGCCAGGGGTGTGGCTCCAATTAGAAGTTCCCCCTAAGCACAGATCTATGATCAGCTTACAGTCCCGAATCCTAACCTTACTGGCCTAAACTTAAAACTGACTTAAAATCAGTGTCTTGGGGCAACTTCACCCTATTCTGTCGGGGGTCACTGGCGCTTCAGACAGTTGTGTGGTGTGCACTCGGTCTGTTCCTCCAGCTCGGGGCAGGGTGTTCCGGCGTTAGCCGGTCGCAGGAGGATGTAGCGGGTACGATGGCGGACCCCTCCCCTGGAGCAGGGGCCCAAACACAGACCCCAGGACGACCACATAGACACCTCACAGTCTAATGGTGTCTCTGAGATAGGGAGGGAGAGGGAATGAGATGTGGTGAATGAATTAACACAGAAATGAAGTGAATCGATATAATCACAGAGAGAGAGGGAGAAAGAAAGAGAAAGTGAGGGAAAGAGACAGGGGATGTGTGCATGTAAACCTACCTGAGAAGCGTTGAGGGTGGATAGGGTGAGGCAGAATGTGATTGGACATGGGAGTTTGACGGGCAGATGAACGGCTCTGTCTGGTCAGCCGTATGGAGGCTATGGGCGGGAGCTCTGTGAGACGGGGGTAGAAGAAGGAGTTGGCTGGGTGGTTGGGCATCTGGGAAGTTATCTGGAGGGGGACAACAACATATAGAAAACGGTCACCAACAAACCCTAAGACACACACTAAAACATACACTAATCTCAGATTATTATCGGTACTTCTTAATAATTCAAAGCTGTGTGCTTTAACTGTGACTTTGTGTTAGTGGAAAAAGTTCAATTACACTTTCAAGTCTTCCTTGTTAGGGGAATGTTAGTAGCATGCCTACACCATAGTCATTATAGAGCAAGGGGCAACCTCCGTGGCCCTCTTTCCCCCTTAGGTGAAAGTGAAACGAGGGGAGAAGTCGTCTGTCTCACCCGTGTGATGTTTTCCTGAGGGACGGTGGGATAGTTGGGTGAAGAGAAAGTGAAGCCGCTGTCCGTCCCAGAGTCCAAGGGTTGGAGGTCAAGGGTCATTTCCTGTTTCCACTGGCCGCCCTCACAGAGGTTAAGACTGTCCACTCCCACAAACCAATCAGGGCTAGGGATCACTTTCACCATCAGAGAGAGCTGTGTCCATAGAGGGGGGGAGGAGAGGAAAGGGGAGGAATGAAATGAGGTAGAGAAATGAAACGAGAGAGTTTAGTTACAGTACAGTATTCAGATCATGTGTGTGTAATATTGGCTGTGGTAATAAGACAGGATTATAGCTGAAGCTAACACATGCATGGACAAAATCGGTCATTGGCTTTACACATCCTGGTTGTGTAATAGCCTGACGTGTGTGTCCACCCGTTCCAGCACACCCGCTGTTTCCTGTGTGGGGTTCATGCTCCTCTACTCCCCTCTCTCCTCTGTGATGGATGTTTCCTGAAAGACAGTGACCTCATGCAGGAAGCGTCCTGGGAACCGGCTCCGGGGTGGCAGGCGCCCAGAAAACAGCACATTAAAGACCAGGAAGGGAGCACAGCCTCCCTCGGGACAGGACGCATGCTATTTGTGAATCTGGGCTGAGGTGGGACAGGATGGGGTAGAGTGGACAGGCTTGTATGGGGTGGGATGGGGCAGACATCAAAGTGCACTAGGTGCATTAGGGTGGAGTGGTGTGGAGAGTTTGGACTCTGGGAAGCAGCAAGTAAATGAGGATGACATCAGTGGTGTGTTTCTATCCTGTGACATACAGTGAGGGATGAGGAGTTAACAGAGACTAGAGAGACTACCGACTAGCATCTCTACTACTCCATCCGCTTTGACAATTATCCTTCACTGACCTCCTCCTTCCTTCGCTCACATCTCTCCTTCCTTCCCTCCCGCCCTCACTCCCTCGCTCCCTCCCTCCATCCTTCCTCTCATCTTTCTAAACCTTCTCTCAAACGGTGGTTTTTCCAGGAATCCCTCCTGCTATATCCATTTCATTGGCCTGTGCAGTGAGTGGGAAGGCGGCGTATCTATCGTAACACGTTCTGGCTTGATCTGTCCACCGCGGGGGCAGCGGTTTTTACATGAAGGCCAGAGACACTCGCTGACACACTGATACCCACTTATAGTCCCATAATCACACTCACACTCCATTTAGGCATGCTCTCCCCAGGGCCCACAGAGGAGTCCCAGGCCCAGAGAATGAAAAATCCCCAACCGCAACCCGTCCAAACCTGGCAGTACCAGAAGAAATATGCAGAACTGGTCGCACTAATCTGTCGAAGTGCAGTGGTTTCCTAGTGTAGAGTAGACTCGATTGGTTCTGGTAGTTGGTGAATTGTTTGTTATCTGTCTGGTTCCAATTATGTGCTTGACAGAAATAAAATGGGGTTTTATGAATATGGAGATGAGAATCATGTGGGGATGTTTGGAGCATTGCAAATGTGTTTGCTTTGTGGAAAAGAGAGTGTGTGTGTGTGTGTGTGTGTGTGTGTGTGTGTGTGTGTGTGTGTGTGTGTGTGTGTGTGTGTGTGTGTGTGTGTGTGTGTGTGTGTGTGTGTGTGTGTGTGTGTGTGTGCGTGCGTGCGTAATAAGCATAAGCCTACGTGTGTATCTCTTTGTGTATTTCCAGAGAAGGACAATTTGAGCCATCATTGTCACGTTCCACACAAAGACACACACATCTCTATGCCCCCATTCTCCGCCTTGCTACCCACTGATCTAAAAACAGATTGGCCAGCACAAACACCACATACCTCACATTTAGATCAGAGAATGCCAGACAAACTCCAGCCTTCAGTATGGGGCAGGCAGCAGTGGAGAGAGATGCTTTTCGTGGGGGTTGTATGCACAACAGGCTCCAAGTGCGGGCAGGCAGTGGAATTACTAATAAACCAAATGTAGATCACCAGCTCCACTCTGTGGCCCTTCTATTTCCAAACCCCCAGGAGCTACCCTCCCTCCCTCTCTCTCTCTCTGCCCCTTTCTCCACTTCAGTCATCAACTAAGTGCGAGGGCAAAGATAAACAAACAGACACAGGCCCCAGACAGCCTAGAATCCACCTAGAATGGCTAGCCTCCTGCCCAGCCTCAGCCCCAAACCCAGCCCCAGCCTAAGCCACAAGCTCCAGCCCCAGCCTATCGTTCCAGCCTCACTCCCATATCCAGCCCCAACCCCAACCCCAGCCCCAGCCCCAGCCTCTGCTCAACCCCAACCCCAACCCCAACCCCCAGCCAAAGCCCCAGTCTGAGCCCCAGCCCTTGCCTATTGTTACAGCCTCCCTCCCAGCTCCAGCATCAACCCCATGAAGCCCCCTCCTGGGCCCTGAGTTCAGCGGGGGAGACAGCAGACATAGTCCAGACCAGGCAGGACGGATGTGGGCGTTTGTGGCCGTAGGACTGGATGCTAAACTTAGTCTGATTGGAGCACTGTAGAAGAGTGATTAAGTGTTTGGCCAGGGAGGGTGGAGTGAGTCAAGGGGTTTGCCTGTGGTGGGATCGGGTCATGAGTTGACAATGGATTGAGTTAAGGAGTGTGTTTGTTGGTAAGGATTTGTGGTTGGAGCGGAGAGCAGAACGGATGGTGGAAAGGTTGTGAAGAGGTTTATGTAAAGCAACAAAGTGTGTGTGTGTGTGTGTGTGTGTTTGTGTGTGCATGCATTGCGTGCCTGCGTGGGTGTGTGTGATGCCTACCAGTGGGCTCCGAGGTTGCAGCAGCAGTTCTGTGGAGCTGTGTCCGATGCCAGTGGGGATGCCCGCTGTTCTGTACATGGCACCGACCTCCCGTCTCTTCCTGGCATCCTTCGCCCCCTTCACCAGCTCCACAGTTACCCCCACCTCAGCAAAGTTCTGCACCCCTATACTCGCCAGCGCCCCCTCCTGAAACAGCCGATGCTGCCCATTGTGAGTGATAACTGTTGGGAGAAGACAGGGAGGCAGTGAAAGGCACTGAAAATGCATCTTTTCTTCCATTCTCCTTGCCTTGATGCCATTACTCTCATCTAGATTGAGTTAATCTCACTGCATTCAGGATCTCTTTACACACACATGACTTGCCTAGTTAAATAAAGGTTAAATATAAAAAATAATTTATATAAAACTACAAATTAATTTTCTTTCTCTTGTTGTCTCTGTTTCTTCACTCCCCATACCGTTTACCTCCTTCCCCCCTTTCTGATGTCTCACATTTCCGCTGCTTTCTCTACTAGGGATTGTTGCCTTTGTTCTCGCTTTGTCCTTATTAAGAACTGATTCTGAGTCAGATGTCTGTTCTTTGTCCTGTCACTCTCATTATAAGCCACACTTGGCCCGGGATCAGGATAAGGCTAGCAGAGGGTCAGTCAGACAAACTAACAACCACACAGTCTCAGTCTCTTTTATAACATCTCTGCCTTAGCCAACCTCAGGATCCACGCACACACACACACACACACACACACACACACACACACACACACACACACACACACACACACACAAAACACGCACGCACACACACAAACACACACACACGGGTACGTGCATACACACGCACACTCCCGACGCACCCACAAAAACACACTTCACACACTATCCTGTTTCTCCTCAACCCCCGTCACTTATGCACTTAATTGAATTTCCATACTAGCAGGTTTCCCACAAGCGTCAAGTTCCTGAAACCCAATAATACAGATTAAGATTCAGATTCACGTAACGTTTCAATTTCTTGCCGCAAATTAACAACCGCCCTCCTCAACTCCCAGACCCAAAATGAGTCATGTTTTTCTTCTTCAGTGACTAATAACTCTTTTATATAACTGTCTTCCCTGGGCTCATTGTCCCTGGCCCCCTCCAGTCTAAGTCATCAGAGGCGTGTCCATGTCCCCAGGGCCTATGTGCAGCGTTACTGTCTCTATATGCAGCAACAGGCCATCACCCACTGGCAGGCTGACAGGGCATGGCTGGAAGTTCTGGAAGCCAGACAAACCCACAGCGGCCACATACAGTGATGCAGAGATCAAGTCTGGCACACGCACACCTCTGCCATCCATCCACGCTGGCAAGGCAGGGCAGAGCCAAGTAGAGCCTGATGCCACTTTCCTCCCTCCTTTAGTGAGGGAAGACATCTGACCCCACCACACTCTAAACACCACCATAGCCTCTAGTTGCCTCCAGGACCCCAGCAGCCCCAAAATTGAGAGGAGGAGGGTGAGGGAGAGTGAGCTAGAGTGAAGGAGAGAGAGTAAGTAAGAGAGAGAACCTGTGGGGTACCCGCCCTGTATCATCTGGTAGCATTTAGCCTCTCTCTCTCTCTCCCCCTTGTGTGTGTGGAGGTGGACTGGGAGCGCAGGGCTGGGCCATGGGGGGAAGGGGAGGCCCGGAACAGGTTAACTGGCCAGCTGTGAGCCCTCCAGCACATGATCAGGTGAAGAAAGGAACAGGCCGAGCCCGTATCCCTGTCAGGCCTACTATCCCTGATCTGCTCCCTGACCGCAGGGGGGAGAGGAAGAGGGAGGAAGTCAGCAAGAGAAGGGAGGTGACCACAAATAGAGACATGCCACTCTTAAGACTGCTGAGTACAAGGCAGCCTTTGTATTTTACCTGGTCTGTCAACTCACCACAAGAGTTCCTTGAGCATCTCTCTCTCCCCATCTCTCTCTGTAAAATGGTTTTCTCTAGAGAGTATGGAGAACTGTGGGTGGTCTACTCTCTCTCTCTCTCTCTCTCTCTCTCTCTCTCACGCGCGCTTTTTATCGATCAATGTCTCTGTCTCTGTTGTTTAAAATAGCCTCGCTCCTTCACCCTTTTTCCCTTGCGAGCCCTGATGTGAAAGGGTTTTATGGGTGAAAAGTGATGTGTCCTTTCCATTCCACCAACCAGTTGTCATGAGGGGAAAAGGCAAAGAGAGGAGGCCATTATAGGTCATTGAGACGACTATAAGGAGTATACGCTGTGTCTGTATTCTGATCATCAAGGGGGTATCATGAAGTGTCTAGAGGTAGTGGTTAGGGCCTGATTTTGGACTGAGCTATTGGTTCATCTCACCTATGAGTTTGGACCACTGTGCAGGGGGTCGGAACAGTGGGTACTGTTTAGGGAAAGTCTGGGGGCTCCAGTGACCCGTAAATACCAGGATGTAGGAGGCAGGACCTCTGGCCGTACACTCTGTCCCATTGGTCGGTCCAGCAAAGGATAGGGTGAGCTTCAGAAGCACCACCAGCAGCTGCTGCAGCCAACCGCAGGATAGGAGCTTCGATGACATCATCTAAACTGGACACAGAGGGAAGAGAAGAAATGTCAATTACAAGTGTTCGCAACAGAGTAGGATGGAGTTTTATCAAGACGCTGACACTAAGAGTCCAGGTCAGGATGTGTGACAGTTAGTTAAACTAGTTTCCTTGTACTCTACTCTATACTGTATCATCCCAGTATGTTGGGTCAGGGAAGGGGCAGTCAGAGGGCAGGGTAGAGGGTAGAGGCCATCGAACTGTTAGCATTCATCAATGTCACTGTATTGTCTGGATAAGACCCTGGTCCAAAATAAACATGGCCGACATTCTAAGGATAGACATAAAGCCTGCTGACTGACCTCACTGACTGACCATCCTCAAAACATCCCTGACCCTGACCTGACCACTGCTGAGTCACACTGGATGTGCTAATGGGAGAGTGGACCATCCATACCGTATATGCACATGTTGGTTGTCTATAAAGACATCTGTGTATCTGCAGGTGTACATGCGTGAGCGTGTGCACGTGCGCGTGTGTGTGTGTGTGCACGTGTGCGCGCGTGTGTGTGTGTGTGTGTGTGTGTGTGTGTGTGTGTGTGTGTGTGTGTGTGTGTGTGCGTGTGTGTGAGCGTGTGTGCGTGAGCCCCGGTTCCCTGTACTCTGCCACTGTACATCAGGGCTTAAGGGGGATTTACAATGCTCCCGGAGATGAGTGTAAATCAGCCGTACTGCCAGAGCCACGCTGCCTGTTCTGTGTCCCACGCCCCTCAGTCCCCTGCCCCCTATCCTGATTTACCGCCCTGTTTAGGAGGCTGGTAGAATTAAAATAACAGAACAACAGCCTGGCAAGGCTATTTTCAGTGTGCGTGTGCGTGTGCGTGTGTGCGTGCGTGCGTGTGTGCGTGCGCGTGTGTGTGTGTGTGTGCGTGCGTGTGTGCGTGTACGTGCGTGCCTGCATGCGTTCGTGTGTGTGTGTGTGCATATTCCTTCTGTCCCCACTAAGGTGTGTGTGTGCAGACAACATGGTTTCCACTCTGAACAGAGAGGGAATAGACTATGACTGCATTGGCGTTTCTTTTTCTCGGTTATAGTCTGAACACTGAACGTCCTGGGCCAAAAAGGGACGAAGAGGGTACAGTGGTTTTGCAGCTTATTCTCAGACTGCCCTCAGAATGTGCGGGTGTGTGTGTAGGTGTGTGTGTAGGTGTGTGTGTCGCCAGTGTGACCCGTCCCTTCTTCCTGCAATATGGGTACAGCAGACCTGCAGCCGCTGAGATGATCAGATGACAGAGCTGGCTCCTCTCTGCCTCCATACTCATGGTATTTTTACCATGCCTGTTAAACTTTGCGGTTGTAAATATAAGTGTAGAGGAGAAAGTAAATGGGTAACATGCACACTGACATATACAGCTGCAGACAGTAAACTATCGCTGCAGCCTACTCGTGATATGCCATCAGTGATGTAGTGGTAAAAAAAAGAAGAAGAATTGGTATGATTGCCGATCGGGGTTTACTTGCGTTTACCCTCCACTACAACACAGTACGCCATGAGAAAAGACTTTGAGTAGAGTTTTGGAGCAGCCTATATTGGAGAGGTAACAGTATCCACAACTGAAAATAGGCTTCAGGGACAATGTGTTGTGTGATGTGTGTGTGTGTCTGTGTCTGTGTCTGTGTGTGTGTGTGTGTGTGTGTGTGTGTGTGTGTGTGTGTGTGTGTGTGTGTGTGTGTGTGTGTGTGTGTGTGTGTGTGTGTGTGTGTGTGTGTGTGTGTGTGTGTGTGTGTGTGTGTGTGTCTGTGTGTGTGTGTGTGTGTGTGTGTGTGTGTGTGTGTGTTTGTTCGTGCGTGCGTGTGCGTGTGTGTGTGTTCGACTGGCCCTGTCTGCATCATGTGCCTGCTGGCTCCATAGGGGCACAGATACTATATCTTAACCTATAGAAACATCATATGCAACAACCTCTCAACATCACTCGCCCCTTTCCCTCTAGAATCTAGGCAAACAGTGTCAATGGAAAGCTGTTTGGTGCTAATCTCTCGACAATCTTTGGCTGCACAATTCTGGTATTTATTTCACTAATTGGTCTTTTGACCAATCAGATCAGCTCTGAAAAAGAGTTGACTTGGAAAGACCTGACGTGATTGGTCAAAACACCAATTAGTGTACAAAACATGACAATTGGGCTGCCTGTGTAAACATAGCCGTTAATGTCAAGGAATGGGGCGGCAGATTAGTGGTTAGAGCGTTGGGCCAGTAACCGAGCTGACAAGGTAAAAAATCTGCCGTTCTGCCCCTAAACAAGGCAGTTAACCCACTGTTCCCTGGTAGGCCATAATTGTAAATAAGAATGTATTCTTAACTAACTTGCCTGGTTAAATAAAAAAACATAATGAATCTCTTTTAATCTAAGGTTAGACATGTAAGGGCTGGAAGTGCGTCGGTACAGTCAGTACTCAGCGGAGAGGATGAACAATACCACTGACTGACACGCCGAGATTAACACGGCACTGACTACTCACTGTCAATCTCCATCAGTCACATAGACACAGAGAAACACAGGCACAGCATATTGTAGGCACGTTCATTCTCATCAGCGTAGAGACAGCACAGGCTGGAAACACACAGCATGTTAAGTATCATCAGTCGACACAGACATAGCCCAGACGCAGCCTCATACATAGACACACAGCTAAATGCACACGTTAGGATTCATCAGTCCACACAGACATAGCCCAGACGCAGCCTCATACATAGACACACAGCTAAATGCACACGTTAGGATTCATCAGTCCACACAGACATAGCCCAGACGCAGCCTCATACATAGACACACAGCTAAATGCACACGTTAGGATTCATCAGTCCACACAGACATAGCCCAGACGCAGCCTCATACATAGACACACAGCTAAATGCACACGTTAGGATTCATCCGTCGACCCACTAGCAGACTTAGACAAAGCAGTTTTTCTGGATTTCTCTGGTGCACGAGACACAATAAAACAAGGGGATGTGGAGTGATGCCAAACATGTTGCATGTGGACCTACGCTGTGTAATTACACCAACCTCATGCAGTACAGAACTCACACACACGCACACACACACACACACACGCACGCACACACACACGCGCCATGAAAGGAGGTCAGATGATTCCTCTCTTCCAAATGCAAGCTGAAGACAAACCACAGCGATGCCAGTGTAGGCAGGAGTTAAGAGAAGGAGAGAAACATGCAGATGAATGCAGGGTTTGAGAGAGGGACATATGCTGAAGCAATCACCAGATACCCGGCTTTGATATTTTATTCTAAACCCTCAGCAGAAAGAGAAAGAGTAGAGAGGAGGGAGAGAAGAGAAGAGAGAGAGGCAGACAGCACTATCACCTTTGCCTTTTTGGTAACAGTAGCATACACACGAATACATACCAACTCACACATCATGTAAAAACAAACTTACACACTAAGGGATGCACAAATAGAGATGTACAGTAGGGACCAGCACATAAACATACACATACACACATGCCAAACCCAGACCTGGGTTGAAATACTATTTTAAATATCTCAATTACTTTGACATACATTCAAAGTAACTATTTAGATATATTATTTTGAAAGGACAAGTAGTTGAATATTTTCATGTATTTGGAAATACACTTAGAAAGTATTTGAACAATTCTAATACACTGACTCAAATACACTCCCAGGCATTTAACCCAGGTACTTGAAAATAGTATTTGAAATAAGTATTTGAATATACTGTCAAAGAAAAAGTATTTGAAATAGCAAATACACATTTATTTGAACCCGGGTCTGACAGAACCACACACTCATGCACACTAACACTCATGCACATACACAGTGTCTGAATCGAACCTTCAGGGTTGTAGATTGAGTTTCTTACCTGGGAAGGACGACTCAGTAAATGACAGAGGATATATCAGCAGGACAGAAAGACAGCACGACAGCAAGGAATACTCAGCTCCAGTCACTCTCTCTCTTTCTCTTTCTCTGCCTCTCTCTCTCTCTCTCTCTCTCTCCACTGGCACAGTCCGTCTGGTTGCGGGAGGCAGGGAGCCTTATCACAGTCTTCCTTCCTTCCTCACTCTACTCTATCTCGCTCCAAATCTCCCTTTCTTCCACCCTCCTCCCTCATTGTATCCCCTTCTACCCCCCCCCCTCTCTCTCTCTAGCTTTCTCTCTCCCTCCCCTTCTTTTCTCCCCTTACCTCTCCTTGTATGGGAAGGCAGTGCACAGCACCCCCCTTCTCCTCTATAGTATCTCTCCCTCTTTCTTCCGCCCTTTTTCTCATTCTCTCTCTGTGTGTACACACACAACTTGTCCCGCCGTCTCCGTGTTGCTGTGAAAACTCAGTAACCCCTAACCTCATATTGCTGACAAGGTCATCAAACACCATGTTGCCCACAACTTAATAGATCTTACTTGGCAGTCGGTGCATTCCGATTGTACAGTGTTAACGTTTTCCCCGAACTATTTTAATTATTACATTTGGGGCGGAGAAATCCCAAAAGTCTGGTTGTTGAATGATGACAGATCAGCAGTCTGGCTCTGGAAAAGGGACGTGCTTCCATCCAATAATGAATAGAACAGGGTTAAGCCTTAGTGGTCAATCCAGCTAATGATTCCACTGGAGAAACTTCCTCTGGTCAGTGAAGTGAAGGAAGGAGGGTGTATTAAAGCACTGTCTGTCTGTCTGTCTGTCTGTCTGTGTCTTGACATAACTATTCCCCCACAGCCACAGCTGGTAAACACATGGGCAACTTAGGAGGGGCTCCATTACCGAGCTGGCTATTGATCCAGGTGTTGGGCAGCAGTGTGAATGAGTGTATGTGTGTTTGGTTTTACTAGGACTTCTGGTCCTCACAAGGATAGTAAAACAACGAAGTGGGGACATTTCGTTGGTCCCCGCAAGGAACAAGTCTATTTTAGGCTCAGGGGTTAGGTTTACGAGTTAAAATTAGGGTACGCATACACACACACACACACACACACACACACACACACACACACACACACACACACACACACACACAAACAAGCACACACACTCAAAAGCATCTCTGAACTATCATGTCATCTCTAAATATTTAAGCCTTGAGCTATCCTCCTCTCAAAGCAGACCGTGGAGTCCATTTAAGATCCTCCATCCTCCAGACCATAGGTGTGGGCTACCACAAAGGTCAGGGTCTCAGACCAGGCTTATCCCAAAGCTAAGGACGTTCCTTCCCTTAAGCTGTTCTGTGAAGGGATGACAAGAAAAATGAGGTAGCATGCAGAAGCAGCCTGGGTTACCTGGTCACTATGGCCTCACCGTGAACCCTCTACAAACCTTTCAGGCAATTCAGATTGTTGGTGGAGGACCTCTTTCACGGAGGAATGCACTTGTTTTTTCAGATGTATTTTTTGGGGTGTGCTCCTGCCTTGACTGTAGTATCTGTTGTAGCATTTTATTGTGTCATTTGTTGCTGGTCTTGTCATGCAGAGCTCCCTTGGAAAAGTGACCCTGGTCTCAATGGGACTCCCTGCCTAAATAAAGGTTAGCATAGATAAATAACATACATGAATAACTAACTGGAAGGGAAGAAAGGTTGAAGAAAGAAGAAGAAATATGAGTGACTTTGTTCTAACCGCTTCTTATCTTCCTTACCTCCTTGTTTCTCTGCCTCTCTATTTCAATTTCCGTTCCCCTTCCCTCCCTCCTTCCCTCTCTCTCGCTTTATCCCCTCTTTCCACCATTCACTTATCTAGTCCTCTCTCACCCGGTCTCGCTCTAGTAGCGTTTCCATGAAATGTGTCTAGAACATTAATATCTTATATTCTGAGAACATGGCAACCATGTTCTGTGTATGTTTGGTGTGATGTTGATGGAATATTATCGTAAACCGTACACAGGAATGTTCTTGCAATGTTCCCATGAAACGTGTCTATCACATTAATATTAGAATGTATAGAATGTTCTCCTAACTGAACGCCAGAACATGCTAAATAGTAACAAAGAGGTTTTTGCTAACATACAAGGAATATTATTCTAACTAATGGGAAACTGGACACTTAAGCATCCCGGAAACATTACGGGTAACATTACAAAAACGCTCTCTCTCCCTAGAATTGTTTGCTGTGTTCGGTTTGACAAGACGTGTTCTCTTGGAATCTGTTCTTGCACATCACTGGAACATTCACATGGAAACAAAAAGGTAATGACCCAATGAGACTCTTAACCCCTAGAGCAGTGGTATTCAAAGTCGGGGTTGCACTGCAGTGCGGTCGCAAAAAAAAATATATATGTATATATATTTTTAAATATATGATGAACAAAAATATAAATGCAGCACAACAATTTTACTGAGTTACAGTTCATGTAAGGAAATCAGTCAATTGAACGAAATTCATTAAGTCGTAATCTATGGATTTCACATGACTGGGCAGGGGCGCAGCCACGGATGGGCCTGGGAGGGCATAGGCCCACCCCCTGGGGAGCCAGGCCCAGCCAATCAGAAGAAGTTTTTCCGCACAAAAGGCCTTTATTACAGACAGAAATACTCCTCAGTTCCATCAGCTGTCCAGGTGGCTGGTCTCAGATGATCCCTCAGATGAAGAAGCCGCAAGTGGATGTCCTGGGCTGGCGTGGTTACACATGGACTGCGGATGTGAGACCGGTTGGAGGTACTGCCAAATTCTCTAAAAATGACGTTGGAGGCTTATGGTAGAGAAATGAACATTCAGTTATCTGGCAACAGCTCTGGTGGACATTCCTGCAGTCAGCATGCCAATTGCACATGCCCTCAAAACTTAAGACATCTGTGGCATTGTGTTGTGTGACAAAACGGCACATTTTAGAGTGATCCCCAGGACAAAGTGCACCTGTGTAATGACCATGCTGTTTAATCAGCTTCTTGAATTGCCACACCTGTCAAGTGGATGGATTATCTTGGCAAAGATGCCCACTAACAGCGATCTAACAGCGATCTAAACAAATGTGTGCAAAACGATTTTTTGTGCGTATGGAACATTTCTGGGATCTTTTATTTCTCATGAAACATGGCACCAACACTTTACATGTTGCGTTTATATTTTTGTTCAGTATATTTTTTAGGAACAAAAAATTAAGAGTGCAGATTTTTGTATAGTACAATATACAAACGTTTAAAATATATATATATTCTTTTTTTTGTAAAAACCTTGGGGATGTAAATGTATTTATTGGTACCTTTCATTTTGATAAGTGATGAAAATGTAGTGAATTGAAGGTTATTTGATGTTGTAAAATATTTGATGTACCGATTTTAACTTTGTGTTATTAGATTTTGTGTGGGATGGGGTAGCGAGAAGTTGTCATGAAAAAATGGGGTCCCCAGAAATTGTGGCGGAAAACTGGGGTCTGGGGCAGGGGCTGGGTTTCTACTAAGCTAACATATGGCATTGTTTGAAGATAGTCACAGCAAGGATCATTTGGCTATTTGATTTGGAATTGTATGACTCCTGTAGGTATAAAAAAAATATCTATATATATAGCCTTACTGCTATTAGCCCAAAGAAACACATTGAATAAAAGATTCATACATGGAAATACATAAAAAGGAAGTATGTTTTGAAGTGTCTGTTCTATATCTGAGAGATTTAAGGAAGTTCAGAATTATTTATATTTTTTTTAATTACAGTGGAATGACCCGTATACCTTTGACATGGACATGCCCCATTCACTTCCATTCATTTTTCGGCCCTGTACCGGATTACCTTCAGACGAGTTCTGTGACACTTGTGGAGGTCGTAGAGCAAAACAGAGAACACCATCGGAGAACACAATGTGTTTGTGAGACTCTCATCTTTCCATATAGGGGTCATAGAGGGGACAAGAGGAATACCTATGTGAGAATGCTGTTCATCGACTACAGCTCGGCATTCAACACCATAGTACCCTCCAAGCTCGTCATCAAGCTCGAGACCCTGGGTCTCGACCCCGCCCTGTGCAACTGGGTACTGGACTTCCTGACGGGCCGCCCCCAGGTGGAGAGGGTAGGCAACAACATCTCCACCCCGCTGATCCTCAACACTGGGGCCCCACAAGGGTGCGTTCTGAGCCCTCTCCTGTACTCCCTGTTCACCCACGCCTCCAACTCAATCATCAAGTTTGCGGACGACACAACAGTGGTAGGCTTGATTACCAACAACGACGAGACGGCCTACAGGGAGGAGGTGAGGGCCCTCGGAGTGTGGTGTCAGGAAAATAACCTCACACTCAATGTCAACAAAACTAAGGAGATGATTGTGGACTTCAGGAAACAGCAGAGGGAACACCCCCCTATCCACATCGATGGAACAGTAGTGGAGAGGGTAGTAAGTTTTAAGTTCCTCGGCATACACATCACAGACAAACTGAATTGGTCCACCCACACAGACAGCATCGTGAAGAAGGCGCAGCAGCGCCTCTTCAACCTCAGGAGGCTGAAGAAATTCGGCTTGTCACCAAAAGCACTCACAAACTTCTACAGATGCACATTCAAGAGCATCCTGGCGGGCTGTATCACCTCACCGCCACTTTAACTATGCCACTTTGTTTACATACTCATCTCATATGTATATACTGTACTCGATACCATCTACTGTATCTTGCCTATGCTGCTCTGTACCATCACTCATTCATATATCTTTATGTACATATTCTTTATCCCCTTACACTGTGTATAAGACAGTAGTTTTGGAATTGTTAGTTAGATTACTTGTTGGTTATTACTGCATTGTCGGAACTAGAAGCACAAGCATTTCGCTACACTCGCATTAACATCTGCTAACCATGTGTATGTGACAAATAACATTTGATTTGATTTGATATTTTTACTGTCGCCCAAACCATTCAGACGCTACAGATGTTTTTGTAATGCGACCGATTTTCGGAATGCCTGCTGGTCTGACAAACACAGGTGTAGCAGTTTATCAAGACGCAACCCCTGCAAAAAAACTGATATCTCTAGATTAAACTGACGGATGTTGATGGGCATGTGTTATTATGCTAATTAGATTTGGCCGTGAACATCGGCTCTAGGGGGGAGGGGCGTTCTCTATAGTTGTGGGAGCTTTTGTTGTTTGCTGGGAGGTTACAGGGAAAACCTAGACTTCCCCTGCCTGCTGATTAATGACAGAGAGCTGGGCGTCAACACTGGCTGGCTCGCATTGGCCTAGAGGAAAACGCCTCACACACACACACACACTTAGATTTACACATTGAGACACATACACATAATACTGAGACATACAGACCACGAGCAGAGTGGAACGTCACACTGGCCTGCCCTGAATTTGAGTCACTGCAGAGTACACACATCTGCAGAGCAGATAACTAGCGCGCTAGTCGATAGGAGTCAACCACACATGATCAATGTAGAACCCACACACAGATAAGCATACACAGTCCCCTCGTCAAACACCCGCTCACACTTGCCAAGTAAACAGTGGCAAAAGCCAATAGCGAGAATAATATTGACAAACAATGGCTGGTACCATAACCATGATAGCTGGGTTTGTGCCATACTAGCCACAGCTGGAGTTGAGGGTTTATAACTCCATTATTGAGACACCCTCATAAGGGATACCAGGGATGGAAAAAGTAGGCCCAATAAATACTGTTCTATTTCTATTCAGACACTGTAAACAACATTTATTGACCATCCACTTGTAACGTGTCAAGTTGATCCATTGATCTAATAGGCTACACACACACGGCACAGAGTGAACAGACAGTACGTACCGTACTCAGGACTATCGGGAATAAACAGGGAACTCTACCAATGTGACCCCTTATGATGCAATCTCCAAGCCGTCCATTCATTGTCAAGACTAATATTTAGATGGGAATGAGAGCATGGGTAAATGTTTGTTCGCTTGTCTTTGGGTTGCTAACACAATCCTTTGATTGAGCATGAGGGCCTGTGGAGTCTCTTGTCGTGGTTAATTAGTTCCACATATACATGCACAGAGATTACGTGAGCTCGTCTTCTGTCGTGTCAACAAGAAACACTTTTAATCCCACTTAAGGACCACACCACACTGAATGTTGATCTGCCGCTTGTCTGCCGATCAATTGGCGCACTGGGTTTCAGGGACCGCCCTCCCTGGTGGATGTCTGACTGCCAACATTCTCAAGTGATTCTAAATGTAAAATCGGTTTGCACTCGGTTGGAAAATTACAGCCGGAACTCTGTTCAGAGGTGCTAAGTACTTGGTTGGAAAATTACAGCCGGAACTCTGTTCAGAGGTGCTAAGTACTCTCGTCTGGCAAGCGCTATTGGTGTGTCCGAGCCAAGACTAGAGTTTCCCCAACTCCAGTCCTCGAGTATAGGCACACCTGGACAGGCACACCTGATTCAACTTGCTCTCGATGAGTTGAACCAGGTACGTTTGTCCGGGGCTTCAACAGAAATGTGTACCGTTGGGGGGGGTACTCCAGGACCGGAGAAACACCGCTTTAGACCATATAACCTTCCCTAGTTACCTCATCCACGGGGCCTGGAGTTTTCTTGACCAGGAAAAACTCCCGTCACCAAACTACACCCGCGAATCCCGAAAAGTCTATTACGCTGACCTACCTAAGGGTTTTGCAAGTAACTAAGCTTGCAAGCTTTTTACAAGTAAAGCTTAGTCAACAAAACAGACGTTTGTAGCCAGCAGGATCTAGTCCGGTCTTCAGCGATGACCCCAAAACAAAATACCCCATCATTTCCCATCGTATGACCTCAACCCACCATGGCAGTAACCAACAAGCTTCACTCTAAACTCAATTTTTTCAGGTCCACCTGTGCATTCCCAGGTTGTATTGATGTCCATTTCCCGTCTAACACAAACGAGGGACAGATAAATATCTCCGTCCGGGGCCAGTGTGGGGTCTGACAGGGGAATGCAGCACAGCAGCCCAGCCTGTTGCACAACAACCAGCCCCGAGTAGGAAACAGTGAAACACAGAGACCAGTGAATCAGCCTGGTAAAAAGCTGGTTTCTGCTGAGGAAAGTATTTTCCCTTCTAGAATCTGCAATATGCTGTATATTTAAATAGGCTGTACATGTGCCTAACGGTAACTGACTTGAGTTGACTAAATTGTTTTTGTCTACCGGTCTATGGAAAACGCAGTTCCTCGTGAGGAAGGAAAACAATACCACTGTAGGAAAACAAACTCTCTACTCTTAAGTGTTGGTCCAAGGTCGAAGGACTCGGAGGGAAATTTCTTCAAAAGGGAGTAGGGAGTGCAAATTCAATTAAAAACAGCATAAAGTGCATCATGTTAATCTAAGGTGGCATTGCATCCTATAAAGTAGCCTCCATGCAAGTGTGCACCCACGATAGCGTAGTCTTAAGGGTGCCTTAGCTCAGCTTAGATGGGCAGAGTACTACCTCCATGGGGAGGGACCAAAAGGTTTAGACAGCTTTTTAATGAAGAACAGTCTCATCAGGGGCTAGGGATGGTACATGTGGTGGCAATTTGGGGGTTGGCATTCCCCCCTCCCAATCCCTGTGGTGCTATGACTGTACCCATCTCACCTGCCTGCCTATAAAGCTGTTGGATTGCTTGGCACTGCATCACCCCTGTGCCCGTATAGACAGACAAGCAGGGATTGTAAAACAGAGTTGGTTAGGGTGCCAGAAGTTTGTAAAACTTGCTCCTATATCCCAAGGGCCGGACTTTATAAACAGGAGAAGGCGGCGGCAGGCAGCACACCTGGATCAACACTGCTATATAGCAAACCTTGCACTATGCACACATGAAAATTGCGCACACACACACACACACACGAGAGCAACGGTCAGTCAAATGAGTTAAAGGTTTGACATAGACATATGTTTCACACAGAACGAGAACACAGAAGAAAGCAGGGCGAGAAAGCAAAGGGTATATTTTTGGGATTTTATTAAAATACGGTGTGGAGTTTACCATCGGAAATTACCATCACAAACATGATTGTTTCTAATACAAAAAGTAAACAAAACAAAAACAAAGCTTAAGAGCCTAGTTACAGGAGACGTTACAGGAGACGTTACAGGAGACGTTACAGGAGTCTGGTGAAAGTAAATCAATGAATTCACGACAAAGGATGAGTGAAAGACACCCCCCCCAAAAAAAAAATAAAAAAACTCATGTTCACATGTTGTAAAAATACATTTCCCAAATTTCAACATTACACACAGCTCATTTAAAACATTTATTCATTCATTGCTAGATGAAGGTTAGATGTCAGTGCCAAAGAACAGAAGGTAAAACCAAACAAGAACTCACGGTGTACAAATGAAGGGAGAGAATGGTGAGGGCCTTCTGGAAGTCAGGAGACTGCTCAACATTCTGAGGAGCGCGGAACACAGAACAGACAGGGAGAGGAAGAGGCTGCGGGAGGATGTGTGCGCATTTCAACCCTGAGAGAGAAAAGTGACCAATTGTATCTATCCTTTTCAGCTGGTCTGACAGACCACATCAGTGTCCGCTGTTGCCCCCGGGGCTGGCCATGAAAGACTTTCAGAGCGCCGGAGCAGGGGAAACATTCTCACACCCCAGAGTGAAATATCAGATGGACTTTCCTTCAGTCTGTAGCACTGACAGTGACCTACTCAGCTACATGTATGGGGAAATTCAATCAAAATGGCTCACCCGGTTAACCCAGAAATGTTTTTCTGGACTGAGAAAATGCATATTTTGATTGATGTACTCAACAAAACATTTGCAGTGTGAAACTTAGACACTCAACTGCATGTCAAATCAAATACCCTTTTTAGCTCTGTGGAGAGCATGTTATTGTTGACTTATCCGGGAAACCTTGTCACCAGTTTTTGATTGAATAACGTCCTTACGGTGTGAGTTGTTAGCGGGGTTTCGTCTGACTGTGTGTCTCTCCTACCCCACCTACTGTGGTCAACTGTGTTTAAGGCAGTGAGTGTTTCCATGGCGACTCTACAGCTACTATACAGGGAGAGGCTAAATACAGCAGGGAGGCTAAGACAACGACAACAAAACAACTCAAACGTTTGTTCCTGAAATGTGTCAGTACAACATGTAGAACACAAAGTGAGCGCGATTACAACTGAAGAGTCAAAAAAAATCAAATGGATTTGAACACATTGATGAACTGAAAACCAAAAGAATGTCATCAATATCATCAATGGCAATTTAAGGTCACTATTTAAGCTCCTAATACAAACTATGGGGGATATTTAAAAAAATATATACTCATCACATGACACAGGAGCCTATAATGTCCTCATGTCCATGTCCTCATAGACTCTGGTAGGAAGGGGGGAAAAACTGTACATCACTGGTTACTGACCACCACAAAATGGCAACTTGGGTTAAGGGTTAAGCACTGGGGAGCAAAGGGTGGACAACAAGATGACAATCTTTAGGCCAATAGCGTTTGCCCTCCAAAAATACCTCACATGCACAATAGCTAGAGCAGCATGACATTAGGGAGAGTAGAAAGGCATACAGTTCTACATTCTAGAAAATAAAAACGGATCATGCTGACACTTTGAATTTGAATCCAAGTTTCATTGTGCTGTAGAACGGGGAGGTTGAAGAAGCTTGTCAGATCAACTGCAATCTGATGTCGAAATGGAGAATCACGGGAAAGCATTGTGCTCATTTTTTTCCACAGAGAAACAAATGAAGTATAACATTTAAGGTGAAGATGAGAGATAAGTAACTGGTCTCGGTGCCTGAGATTTTTGACAGTGTGGGGGGGGGGGGGGACTGCAGACAAATCCTAAAAAGTTGGTCAATTCGGTTATTGAGTGGGGTTCTTATTTATCATCGTCATTGTTACAATTTTCACAACCCTTCTGGTCAGGAATAGCAAAGTGGTCTCTACAAAAGCTGTACAAAAAAGAAAAGGGTTTGAACGTACATTCAATATCTGTTACTGAGGTACTATAAAAAGTTATTCCCTTGAAACAACGAGAAACGACGGCGTTAAGAACTACTCTTTCAGAAAGACAACGACTTGTCAATACAACCAATGGGGAGGGGGGGTCCACATGCAGACAACACGGTCGCCTTTGAAAAGCCACTATGATCATGTAAGAATAAAGACTCCACACACTCTCCCTTTGGCCTTAACGGGAACGGTGAATCTCCGTCTTCTTAAAGGGATGGTTGAATCAACTCGCTGGCTACACTGCCCATTCTTAAAGGGATGGGTGGATCCACACTTGCTGATAAAGCACTAGTGGAGAGCAGAGTTCTTCAAGGGCTGGATGGGGTGAGAGAGAGAGGTTGGGTGGATGGACTGCGATAAAAGATCGGAGAGGTCTGGGAGAGAGAGAGCGAGAGAGAGAGAAAGACAGCGAGTCCTTGCCTTGTCACCCGTCCTGGTTGTCTTTGGAAGTCAGCAGGTAATTAATGACGTCACGGCAAAAGAGTTGTACTTCACTTTCCCTGCGGCTGACTGCTTCGTGTGGACGTGTTAAGAAAACCCAGGGGTAGCTGTCAGGCTGGTTATACGCAGCTCAGCGCTGCAGCCAAATCACTGCCCCTCTCTCTGAGCACAGCCTGCAGACCGAGCATTCAGATGGCAGTGGTACCCCCTGCTGGCCAAACATCAGTCCTACACAGCTGACCTGTGCTGCCCACTGCTAACAATGTTGCAAGCTCGCTGTGTGTGTCCGGGTGTACTTGGTGCTAAGTGCCTCTGAGAAACAAAAAGGCCCTTGAACAATAGTTTGACTTTTTTTTTGGGGGGGGGGCACAATCCTACTGATATGAAACTGTTCTCACGTGATCTTGAAGCTACACACCGGTTCAGGGGACAGCCTTTACAGAATAAACATTTCACATAACTGTTGCTGAGTATAAGACCACGTCGTGGGCAAGGGCCTGTTGAGTGACGACACAGAGCACAACATAGGACGCCATCCATCTGACCTTTCAACAGGAAGTGACTGTCGCTGGAACAAAAGGAGCTCGGCTGTTAAAGACCACCAAAAGGGCATATAAAAGCAGGAAAGAGAATTGTCGCCTGCCAAAGGAGAGGGTTAACCATCTTGAGGAGAAGAGACAGGACTCACAGGGTTTAACACAGCCCTGTAGCGGCAGAGGAGACGTAACACGCTTTGCTAAGGTTTCAGCTCTTCACTGACATTATTCATCCCTACACTAGCCAACAGACAGGGAATCAGGTAGCCTGGACCCAGATCTGTATGTGCTTTAGCTGACTTGGCTAAAGCTAGCTAGATAGAGATCTAGGATCAGGCTAGGAATTATCCGGACAATAGAAGCCCGATGTGTTGTGTGTCTTACTTTTGTACACATTTTCTAAAATATGAGAGAGAGAGAGAGAGAGAGAGAGAGAGAGAGGCGTAAGAGAAAGGATTGCAGTAACATCAGAAAGCCACTAATGTACGCCGGGCCAACCCTTCACGCCTCTCTCACGGATCATAACAGCCAGACTCTCGGTCCAGCTTTGCTGGAGAAATGCTACTCAAAACAATAACTAAATGTTTTGTTTTTCCTCAAAAGAATAAAAAAAAAAATATGAAAATACCAATCCAATTGAATACTTGAGAAGAGAGTTATTGCTGAAGGTTTGTTTGTTGTGGGGGGAATATGGATAGAGGGGAGTTAGGGGTCCATGGGGGGGGTTCAGTGGGTCCGAGGAAGGGTTACGGAGGAGGGGGATTTTGTGGACGGCAGGTCACTCCTGGGCTGGTACTGTGTTCTGAAGGACCGGCGCTTGAACAGATCCAGATCGAACCGGATCAAACCGGAACCCCAGTGTCAATCTGCCTGAGGTCGGAGAGGAGGGTTGGTGGTGATGACGATGGTGGGAGGAGAGGGTGGGGTTGTTGGTTTCCAGGGGTGACGGAGGAATGTTGGGGTGCTATTGGTCAGAGGGGATGTCTCTGTCTGCCTCTGCCTTGCTGGGTTGCCCTGGCGATGAGGTGTGGGGGGGGTGGGACACAGGGGCGATGGCGTGAGCCAGGGCCTCTACCCCTGCTCCCGCCCCCGTCAGACCCCCTGCTGCTACGCTGATCAGACCCACAGGAAACCTGACGTGTAGAGACAGCGAGAGAACGTATCAGGGCCTTGTTCAGGAGGGAACAACATTGCAGCACATTCATCAACAACCAAATCTACTGTGAAGAACAGATATCGTATTTTGCATAAAATGAAATATAATTATAATAATCACGATACACTTCCTGACTTGGTTGTCCTCCTGTGCTCACCTTAACCGCTGAGGGTCTCACCTGTATGCACCGCCTCCGTTGAGTTCAGGGTGGACTGTTGCAGCCTCCATACTGGGCCACTGGGACGCTGCCATCAGATATTCCTTATTCACACAGTTCTTCAGACTGTCTGGGATACGCCCTAACAGAGGACAGACAGGGGACAAGGGCTTAGCGTGTAAATCCCCCAATCTCCGTTTTAATAACCAGGATACCATTTTCGGGACAGGTGGCGTACAAGCCACTCAGGGAGTCTCCTGCACATGCAGCAAATTTTTTTTTATAACCATTTTAAACTCTCACAATATTGATTAGCATTTTTCTTGTGTGCAAAAAAAATAAGAGTGTCGGTAAGATATAACACCAGCCCACTCTAGAACCTCAAAAGATGCAGCCATACTCAAGCTACATAAAGCCACTGAAATAATCAATTCATCACTACGTAATAACTAATAATACAAAGTTAGGATGGCGATGGAATCCCAGGCGGTGTTAACTAGCTGAAGCTGAGTGTTAGGGGTCTTACCAGTGATGGCACGGCGCACCTCCCTGGCAGCCTCCTCTCTGGCCTCGATGGAGGCCTGCTCACTGTACCAGGATGTGTGGGGGGTACAGATGAGGTTGGGAGCATCCTTCAGAGGGCCCTGGGAGAAACTACAACAACAGAGAGAGGGTTAGAGGGGGAAAGCGAGGGGGGGGGTTGCACGGTCAAACAGACCTGTGGGGGTTCGAAATCAGGCTAGGATCCTTCAGTGGGCTGTGTGTGTCAGAAGGGCTCGGTCTCGTGAACGACTGAACGTCCAGTGTGTGTGTGTGTACCTGAAGGGCTCTGTCTCGTGGACTAAACGTCCAGTGTGTGTGTGTGTACCTGAAGGGCTCTGTCTCGTGAACGACTGAACGTCCAGTGTGTGTGTGTGTGTACCTGAAGGGCTCTGTCTCGTGAACAACTGAACGTCCAGTGTGTGTGTGTGTACCTGAAGGGCTCTGTCTCGTGAACGACTGAACGTCCAGTGTTGTGTGTGTACCTGAAGGGCTCTGTCTCGTGGACTAAACATCCAGTGTGTGTGTGTGTACCTGAAGGGCTCTGTCTCGTGAACGACTGAACGTCCAGTGTGTGTGTGTACCTGAATGGCTCTGTCTCGTGAATGACTGAACGTCCAGTGTGTGTGTGTGTGTGTGTACCTGAATGGCTCTGTCTCGTGAACGACTGAACGTCCAGTGTGTGTGTACCTGAAGGGCTCTGTCTCGTGAACGACTGAACGTCCAGTGTGTGTGTGTACCTGAAGGGCTCTGTGTTGTGAACGACAAAACGTCCAGTGTGTGTGTGTGTACCTGAAGGGCTCTGTCTCGTGAACGACTGAACGTCCAGTGTGTGTGTACCTGAAGGGCTCTGTCTCGTGAACGACTGAACGTCCAGTGTGTGTGTGTGTACCTGAAGGGCTCTGTCTCGTGAACGACTGAACGTCCAGTGTGTGTGTGTGTGTGTGTACCTGAAGGACTCTGTCTCGTGAACGACTGAACGTCCAGTGTGTGTGTGTGTGTGTGTACCTGAAGGGCTCTGTCTCGTGAACGACTGAACGTCCAGTGTGTGTGTGTGTGTACCTGAAGGGCTCTGTCTCGTGAATGACTGAACGTCCAGTGTGTGTGTGTGTGTGTACCTGAATGGCTCTGTCTCGTGAATGACTGAACGTCCAGTGTGTGTGTGTGTGTGTGTGTACCTGAATGGCTCTGTCTCGTGAATGACTGAACGTCCAGTGTGTGTGTGGGTGTGTGTACCTGAATGGCTCTGTCTCGTGAATGACTGAACGTCCAGTGTGTGTGTGTGTGTACCTGAAGGGCTCTGTCTCGTGAACGACTGAACGTCCAGTGTGTGTGTGTGTGTACCTGAAGGGCTCTGTCTCGTGAATGACTGAACGTCCAGTGTGTGTGTGTGTGTGTGTGAAGGGCTCTGTCTCGTGGACTGACGTCCAGTGTGTGTGTGTGTACCTGAATGGCTCTGTCTCGTGAATGACTGAACGTCCAGTGTGTGTGTGTGTACCTGAATGGCTCTGTCTCGTGGACTGAACGTCCAGTGTGTGTACCTGAAGGGCTCTGTCTCGTGAATGACTGAACGTCCAGTGTGTGTGTGTGTGTGTGTGTGTGTGTGTGTACCTGAAGGGCTCTGTCTCGTGAATGACTGAACGTCCAGTGTGTGTGTGTGTACCTGAAGGGCTCTGTCTCGTGAACGACTGAACGTCCAGTGTGTGTGTGTGTGTACCTGAAGGGCTCTGTCTCGTGAATGACTGAACGTCCAGTGTGTGTGTGTACCTGAAGGGCTCTGTCTCGTGAATGACTGAACGTCCAGTGTGTGTGTGTACCTGAATGGCTCTGTCTCGTGAATGACTGAACGTCCAGTGTGTGTGTGTGTGTGTACCTGAATGGCTCTGTCTCGTGAACGACTGAACGTCCAGTGTGTGTGTACCTGAAGGGCTCTGTCTCGTGAATGACTGAACGTCCAGTGTGTGTACCTGAAGGGCTCTGTCTCGTGAACAACTGAACGTCCAGTGTGTGTGTGTGTGTACCTGAAGGGCTCTGTCTCGTGAATGACTGAACGTCCAGTGTGTGTGTGTGTGTACCTGAATGGCTCTGTCTCGTGAATGACTGAACGTCCAGTGTGTGTGTGTGTACCTGAATGGCTCTGTCTCGTGAATGACTGAACGTCCAGTGTGTGTGTGTGTGTACCTGAAGGGCTCTGTCTCGTGAATGACTGAACGTCCAGTGTGTGTGTGTGTGTACCTGAAGGGCTCTGTCTCGTGAACGACTGAACGTCCAGTGTGTGTGTTCCTGAAGGGCTCTGTCTCGTGAACGACTGAACGTCCAGTGTGTGTGTGTACCTGAAGGGCTCTGTGTCGTGAACGACTGAACGTCCAGTGTGTGTGTGTGTGTGTGTGTGTGTGTGTGTACCTGAAGGGCTCTGTCTCGTGGACTAAACGTCCAGTGTGTGTACCTGAAGGGCTCTGTCTCGTGAACGACTGAACGTCCAGTGTGTGTGTGTGTGTGTACCTGAAGGGCTCTGTCTCGTGGACTAAACGTCCAGTGTGTGTACCTGAAGGGCTCTGTCTCGTGAACGACTGAACGTCCAGTGTGTGTGTATGTGTACCTGAAGGGCTCTGTCTCGTGAACGACTGAACGTCCAGTGTGTGTGTGTGTGTACCTGAAGGGCTCTGTCTCGTGAACGACTGAACGTCCAGTGTTGTGTGTGTGTGTGTACCTGAAGGGCTCTGTGTCGTGAACGACAAAATGTCCAGTGTGTGTGTGTGTGTGTGTGTGTGTACCTGAAGGGCTCTGTCTCGTGAACGACTGAACGTCCAGTGTGTGTGTGTGTGTGTGTACCTGAAGGGCTCTGTCTCGTGAACGACTGAACGTCCAGTGTGTGTGTGTGTGTACCTGAAGGGCTCTGTCTCGTGAACGACTGAACGTCCAGTGTGTGTGGGCTCTGTCTCGTGACCTGAATGGCTCTGTCTGAATGGCTGAACGACTGAACGTCCAGTGTGTGTGTGTGTGTGTACCTGAATGGCTCTGTCTCGTGAATGACTGAACGTCCAGTGTGTGTGTGTGTGTGTACCTGAATGGCTCTGTCTCGTGAACGACTGAACGTCCAGTGTGTGTGTTCCTGAAGGGCTCTGTCTCGTGAACGACTGAACGTCCAGTGTGTGTGTGTGTACCTGAAGGGCTCTGTCTCGTGAACGACTGAACGTCCAGTGTGTGTGTGTACCTGAATGGCTCTGTCTCGTGAATGACTGAACGTCCAGTGTGTGTGTGTGTACCTGAATGGCTCTGTCTCGTGGACTAAACGTCCAGTGTGTGTACCTGAAGGGCTCTGTCTCGTGAACGACTGAACGTCCAGTGTGTGTGTGTGTGTGTGTACCTGAAGGGCTCCGTCTCGTGAATGACTGAATGTCCAGTGTGTGTGTGTACCTGAAGGGCTCTGTCTCGTGAATGACTGAACGTCCAGTGTGTGTGTGTGTGTACCTGAAGGGCTCTGTCTCGTGAATGACTGAACGTCCAGTGTGTGTGTGTACCTGAATGGCTCTGTCTCGTGAATGACTGAACGTCCAGTGTGTGTGTGTGTGTGTGTGTGTGTACCTGAAGGGCTCTGTCTCGTGAATGACTGAACGTCCAGTGTGTGTGTGTGTACCTGAAGGGCTCTGTCTCGTGAACGACTGAACGTCCAGTGTGTGTGTGTACCTGAAGGGCTCTGTCTCGTGAATGACTGAACGTCCAGTGTGTGTGTGTGTGTACCTGAAGGGCTCTGTCTCGTGAACGACTGAACGTCCAGTGTGTGTGTGTACCTGAAGGGCTCTGTCTCGTGAACGACTGAACGTCCAGTGTGTGTGTGTGTACCTGAAGGGCTCTGTCTCGTGAACGACTGAACGTCCAGTGTGTGTGTGTGTGTGTGTGTACCTGAAGGACTCTGTCTCGTGAACGACTGAACGTCCAGTGTGTGTGTGTGTGTGTGTACCTGAAGGGCTCTGTCTCGTGAATGACTGAACGTCCAGTGTGTGTGTGTACCTGAAGGGCTCTGTCTCGTGAACGACTGAACGTCCAGTGTGTGTGTGTGTGTGTACCTGAATGGCTCTGTCTCGTGAATGACTGAACGTTCAGTGTGTGTGTGTGTGTGTACCTGAATGGCTCTGTCTCGTGAATGACTGAACGTCCAGTGTGTGTGTGTGTGTACCTGAAGGGCTCTGTCTCGTGAATGACTGAACGTCCAGTGTGTGTTCCTGAAGGGCTCTGTCTCGTGAATGACTGAACGTCCAGTGTGTGTGTGTGTCTGTCTCGTGTGACGTCCAGTGTGTGTGTGTACCTGAATGGCTCTGTCTCGTGAATGACTGAACGTCCAGTGTGTGTGTGTGTACCTGAATGGCTCTGTCTCGTGGACTAAACGTCCAGTGTGTGTACCTGAAGGGCTCTGTCTCGTGAACGACTGAACGTCCAGTGTGTGTGTGTGTGTCTGTCTCGTGAATGACTGAAGGGCTCTGTCTCGTGAATGACTGAACGTCCAGTGTGTGTGTGTGTACCTGAAGGGCTCTGTCTCGTGAACGTCCACTGAACGGCTCTGTCAGTGTGTGTGTGTGTGTACCTGAAGGGCTCTGTCTCGTGAATGACTGAACGTCCAGTGTGTGTGTGTGTGTACCTGAATGGCTCTGTCTCGTGAATGACTGAACGTCCAGTGTGTGTGTGTGTGTGTGTACCTGAATGGCTCTGTCTCGTGAATGACTGAACGTCCAGTGTGTGTGTGTGTGTGTGTACCTGAATGGCTCTGTCTCGTGAATGACTGAACGTCCAGTGTGTGTGTACCTGAAGGGCTCTGTCTCGTGAATGACTGAACGTCCAGTGTGTGTGTACCTGAAGGGCTCTGTCTCGTGAATGACTGAACGTCCAGTGTGTGTGTGTGTGTGTGTACCTGAAGGGCTCTGTCTCGTGAATGACTGAACGTCCAGTGTGTGTGTGTGTGTACCTGAATGGCTCTGTCTCGTGAATGACTGAACGTCCAGTGTGTGTGTGTGTGTACCTGAATGGCTCTGTCTCGTGAATGACTGAACGTCCAGTGTGTGTGTGTGTGTGTGTACCTGAAGGGCTCTGTCTCGTGAATGACTGAACGTCCAGTGTGTGTGTGTGTGTACCTGAAGGGCTCTGTCTCGTGAACGACTGAACGTCCAGTGTGTGTGTGTGTGTACCTGAAGGGCTCTGTCTCGTGAATGACTGAACGTCCAGTGTGTGTGTGTGTGTACCTGAAGGTCTCGTGACGTGTCCAGTGTGTGTGTGTGTGTGTGTGAAGGGCTCTGTCTCGTGAATGACTGAACGTCCAGTGTGTGTGTGTGTGTACCTGAAGGGCTCTGTCTCGTGAATGACTGAACGTCCAGTGTGTGTGTGTGTGTACCTGAATGGCTCTGTCTCGTGAATGACTGAACGTCCAGTGTGTGTGTGTGTGAATGGCTCTGTCTCGTGAACGACTGAACGTCCAGTGTGTGTGTGTACCTGAAGGGCTCAGTGTCGTGAACGACTGAACGTCCAGTGTGTGTGTGTGTGTGTGTACCTGAAGGGCTCTGTCTCGTGGACTAAACGTCCAGTGTGTGTACCTGAAGGGCTCTGTCTCGTGAACGACTGAACGTCCAGTGTGTGTGTGTGTGTGTGTGTGTGTGTGTGTGTACCTGAAGGGCTCTGTCTCGTGAACGACTGAACGTCCAGTGTGTGTGTATGTGTACCTGAAGGGCTCTGTCTCGTGAACGACTGAACGTCCAGTGTGTGTGTGTACCTGAAGGGCTCTGTCTCGTGAACGACTGAACGTCCAGTGTGTGTGTGTGTGTGTGTACCTGAAGGGCTCTGTGTCGTGAACGACAAAATGTCCAGTGTGTGTGTGTGTGTACCTGAAGGGCTCTGTCTCGTGAACGACTGAACGTCCAGTGTGTGTGTTCCTGAAGGGCTCTGTCTCGTGAACGACTGAACGTCCAGTGTGTGTGTGTGTGTGTACCTGAAGGGCTCTGTCTCGTGAACGACTGAACGTCCAGTGTGTGTGTGTACCTGAAGGGCTCTGTCTCGTGAACGACTGAACGTCCAGTGTGTGTGTGTGTGTGTACCTGAAGGGCTCTGTCTCGTGAATGACTGAACGTCCAGTGTGTGTGTGTGTGTACCTGAAGGGCTCTGTCTCGTGAATGACTGAACGTCCAGTGTGTGTGTGTGTGTACCTGAAGGGCTCTGTCTCGTGAACGACTGAACGTCCAGTGTGTGTGTGTGTGTACCTGAAGGGCTCTGTCTCGTGAATGACTGAACGTCCAGTGTGTGTGTGTGTGTGTGTACCTGAAGGGCTCTGTCTCGTGAATGACTGAACGTCCAGTGTGTGTGTACCTGAAGGGCTCTGTCTCGTGAACGACTGAACGTCCAGTGTGTGTGTGTGTGTGTACCTGAATGGCTCTGTCTCGTGAATGACTGAACGTTCAGTGTGTGTGTGTGTGTGTACCTGAATGGCTCTGTCTCGTGAACGACTGAACGTCCAGTGTGTGTGTGTGTGTGTGTACCTGAAGGGCTCTGTCTCGTGAATGACTGAACGTCCAGTGTGTGTGTGTGTGTGTGTACCTGAAGGGCTCTGTCTCGTGAATGACTGAACGTCCAGTGTGTGTGTGTGTGTGTGTGTACCTGAAGGGCTCTGTCTCGTGAACGACTGAACGTCCAGTGTGTGTGTGTGTGTACCTGAAGGGCTCTGTCTCGTGAATGACTGAACGTCCAGTGTGTGTGTGTGTGTGTACCTGAAGGGCTCTGTCTCGTGAACGACTGAACGTCCAGTGTGTGTGTGTGTGTGTGTGTACCTGAAGGGCTCTGTCTCGTGGACTAAACGTCCAGTGTGTGTACCTGAAGGGCTCTGTCTCGTGAATGACTGAACGTCCAGTGTGTGTGTGTGTACCTGAATGGCTCTGTCTCGTGAACGACTGAACGTCCAGTGTGTGTGTACCTGAAGGGCTCTGTCTCGTGAATGACTGAACGTCCAGTGTGTGTGTGTGTGTACCTGAAGGGCTCTGTCTCGTGAACGACTGAACGTCCAGTTGTGTGTGTGTGTGTACCTGAAGGGCTCTGTCTCGTGAACGACTGAACGTCCAGTGTGTGTGTGTCCTGAAGGGCTCTGTCTCGTGAATGACTGAACGTCCAGTGTGTGTGTGTGTGTACCTGAAGGGCTCTGTCTCGTGAATGACTGAACGTCCAGTGTGTGTGTGTGTACCTGAAGGGCTCTGTCTCGTGAACGACTGAACGTCCAGTGTGTGTGTGTGTGTACCTGAAGGGCTCTGTCTCGTGAACGACTGAACGTCCAGTGTGTGTGTGTACCTGAAGGGCTCTGTCTCGTGAATGACTGAACGTCCAGTGTGTGTGTGTGTGTGTGTACCTGAAGGGCTCTGTCTCGTGAACGACTGAACGTCCAGTGTGTGTGTGTACCTGAAGGGCTCTGTCTCGTGAATGACTGAACGTCCAGTGTGTGTGTGTGTACCTGAAGGGCTCTGTCTCGTGAATGACTGAACGTCCAGTGTGTGTGTGTGTGTACCTGAAGGGCTCTGTCTCGTGAATGACTGAACGTCCAGTGTGTGTGTGTGTGTACCTGAAGGGCTCTGTCTCGTGAACGACTGAACGTCCAGTGTGTGTGTGTGTGTGTACCTGAAGGGCTCTGTCTCGTGAATGACTGAACGTCCAGTGTGTGTGTACCTGAAGGGCTCTGTCTCGTGAATGACTGAACGTCCAGTGTGTGTGTGTGTGTGTACCTGAAGGGCTCTGTCTCGTGAACGACTGAACGTCCAGTGTGTGTGTGTGTGTGTACCTGAAGGGCTCTGTCTCGTGAATGACTGAACGTCCAGTGTGTGTGTGTGTGTACCTGAATGGCTCTGTCTCGTGAATGACTGAACGTCCAGTGTGTGTGTGTGTGTACCTGAATGGCTCTGTCTCGTGAATGACTGAACGTCCAGTGTGTGTGTGTGTGTACCTGAATGGCTCTGTCTCGTGAACGACTGAACGTCCAGTGTGTGTGTGTGTGTGTACCTGAAGGGCTCTGTCTCGTAAATGACTGAACGTCCAGTGTGTGTGTACCTGAATGGCTCTGTCTCGTGAATGACTGAACGTCCAGTGTGTGTGTGTGTACCTGAAGGGCTCTGTCTCGTGAACGACTGAACGTCCAGTGTGTGTGTGTGTGTGTACCTGAAGGGCTCTGTCTCGTGAATGACTGAACGTCCAGTGTGTGTGTGTGTGTACCTGAATGGCTCTGTCTCGTGAATGACTGAACGTCCAGTGTGTGTGTGTGTACCTGAATGGCTCTGTCTCGTGAATGACTGAACGTCCAGTGTGTGTGTGTGTGTGTGTGTCCTGAAGGGCTCTGTCTCGTGAATGACTGAACGTCCAGTGTGTGTGTGTGTGTACCTGAAGGGCTCTGTCTCGTGAACGACTGAACGTCCAGTGTGTGTGTACCTGAAGGGCTCTGTCTCGTGAATGACTGAACGTCCAGTGTGTGTGTGTGTACCTGAAGGGCTCTGTCTCGTGAATGACTGAACGTCCAGTGTGTGTGTGTGTGTCTGAAGGGCTCTGTCTCGTGAACGACTGAACGTCCAGTGTGTGTGTGTGTGTACCTGAAGGGCTCTGTCTCGTGAATGACTGAACGTCCAGTGTGTGTGTGTGTGTGTGTGTACCTGAATGGCTCTGTCTCGTGAATGACTGAACGTCCAGTGTGTGTGTGTGTGTGTACCTGAATGGCTCTGTCTCGTGAATGACTGAACGTCCAGTGTGTGTGTGTGTGTACCTGAAGGGCTCTGTCTCGTGAATGACTGAACGTCCAGTGTGTGTGTGTGTGAAGGGCTCTGTCTCGTGACCTGAATCCAGTGTGTGTGTGTGTGTACCTGAAGGGCTCTGTCTCGTGAATGACTGAACGTCCAGTGTGTGTGTGTGTGTGTGTACCTGAATGGCTCTGTCTCGTGAATGACTGAACGTCCAGTGTGTGTGTGTGTGTGTACCTGAATGGCTCTGTCTCGTGAATGACTGAACGTCCAGTGTGTGTGTGTACCTGAAGGGCTCTGTCTCGTGAATGACTGAACGTCCAGTGTGTGTGTGTACCTGAAGGGCTCTGTCTCGTGAATGACTGAACGTCCAGTGTGTGTGTGTACCTGAAGGGCTCTGTCTCGTGAACGACTGAACGTCCAGTGTGTGTGTGTGTGTGTGTACCTGAAGGGCTCTGTCTCGTGAACGACTGAACGTCCAGTGTGTGTGTGTACCTGAAGGGCTCTGTCTCGTGAATGACTGAACGTCCAGTGTGTGTGTGTGTGTGTACCTGAATGGCTCTGTCTCGTGAATGACTGAACGTCCAGTGTGTGTGTGTGTGTGTGTGTGTGTGTACCTGAATGGCTCTGTCTCGTGAATGACTGAACGTCCAGTGTGTGTGTGTGTGTGTACCTGAATGGCTCTGTCTCGTGAACGACTGAACGTCCAGTGTGTGTGTACCTGAAGGGCTCTGTCTCGTGAATGACTGAACGTCCAGTGTGTGTGTGTGTGTACCTGAAGGGCTCTGTCTCGTGAACGACTGAACGTCCAGTGTGTGTGTGTGTGTACCTGAAGGGCTCTGTCTCGTGAATGACTGAACGTCCAGTGTGTGTGTGTGTACCTGAATGGCTCTGTCTCGTGAATGACTGAACGTCCAGTGTGTGTGTGTGTACCTGAATGGCTCTGTCTCGTGAATGACTGAACGTCCAGTGTGTGTGTGTGTGTGTACCTGAAGGGCTCTGTCTCGTGAATGACTGAACGTCCAGTGTGTGTGTGTGTGTGTACCTGAAGGGCTCTGTCTCGTGAATGACTGAACGTCCAGTGTGTGTGTGTGTGTGTGTACCTGAAGGGCTCTGTCTCGTGAATGACTGAACGTCCAGTGTGTGTGTGTGTGTGTACCTGAAGGGCTCTGTCTCGTGAATGACTGAACGTCCAGTGTGTGTGTGTGTGTGTACCTGAAGGGCTCTGTCTCGTGAACGACTGAACGTCCAGTGTGTGTGTGTGTGTGTGTGTGTGTGTGTGTGTGTACCTGAATGGCTCTGTCTCATGACTGACTGAACGTCCAGTGTGTGTGTGTACCTGAATGGCTCTGTCTCGTGAATGACTGAACGTTCAGTGTGTGTGTGTGTGTGTACCTGAATGGCTCTGTCTCGTGAACGACTGAACGTCCAGTGTGTGTGTGTGTGTGTGTACCTGAAGGGCTCTGTCTCGTGAATGACTGAACGTCCAGTGTGTGTGTACCTGAAGGGCTCTGTCTCGTGAATGACTGAACGTCCAGTGTGTGTGTGTGTGTGTGTGTGTACCTGAAGGGCTCTGTCTCGTGAACGACTGAACGTCCAGTGTGTGTGTGTACCTGAAGGGCTCTGTGTCGTGAATGACAAAACGTCCAGTGTGTGTGTGTGTGTGTACCTGAAGGGCTCTGTCTCGTGAATGACTGAACGTCCAGTGTGTGTGTGTGTGTACCTGAAGGGCTCTGTCTCGTGAACGACTGAACGTCCAGTGTGTGTGTGTGTGTGTGTGTGTACCTGAATGGCTCTGTCTCGTGAATGACTGAACGTCCAGTGTGTGTGTGTGTGTGTACCTGAATGGCTCTGTCTCGTGAATGACTGAACGTCCAGTGTGTGTGTGTGTGTGTACCTGAAGGGCTCTGTCTCGTGAATGACTGAACGTCCAGTGTGTGTGTGTGTGTGTGTGTGTGTACCTGAAGGGCTCTGTCTCGTGAATGACTGAACGTCCAGTGTGTGTGTGTGTACTTGAATGGCTCTGTCTCGTGAATGACTGAACGTTCAGTGTGTGTGTGTGTGTGTACCTGAATGGCTCTGTCTCGTGAACGACTGAACGTCCAGTGTGTGTGTGTGTGTGTGTACCTGAAGGGCTCTGTCTCGTGAATGACTGAACGTCCAGTGTGTGTGTGTGTGTGTACCTGAATGGCTCTGTCTCGTGAATGACTGAACGTCCAGTGTGTGTGTGTACCTGAATGGCTCTGTCTCGTGAATGACTGAACGTCCAGTGTGTGTGTGTGTGTACCTGAAGGGCTCTGTCTCGTGAACGACTGAACGTCCAGTGTGTGTGTGTGTGTGTACCTGAAGGGCTCTGTCCTCTGTCTCGTGAATGACGACTGAAAACGTCCAGTGTGTGTGTGTGTGTGTACCTGAAGGGCTCTGTCTCGTGAATGACTGAACGTCCAGTGTGTGTGTGTGTGTGTGTGTACCTGAAGGGCTCTGTCTCGTGAATGACTGAACGTCCAGTGTGTGTGTGTGTGTACCTGAAGGGCTCTGTCTCGTGAACGACTGAACGTCCAGTGTGTGTGTGTGTGTACCTGAAGGGCTCTGTCTCGTGAATGACTGAACGTCCAGTGTGTGTGTGTGTGTACCTGAATGGCTCTGTCTCGTGAATGACTGAACGTCCAGTGTGTGTGTGTGTGTGTGTACCTGAATGGCTCTGTCTCGTGAATGACTGAACGTCCAGTGTGTGTGTGTGTGTGTACCTGAATGGCTCTGTCTCGTGAACGACTGAACGTCCAGTGTGTGTGTACCTGAAGGGCTCTGTCTCGTGAATGACTGAACGTCCAGTGTGTGTGTGTGTGTACCTGAAGGGCTCTGTCTCGTGAATGACTGAACGTCCAGTGTGTGTGTACCTGAAGGGCTCTGTCTCGTGAATGACTGAACGTCCAGTGTGTGTGTGTGTGTGTACCTGAAGGGCTCTGTCTCGTGAACGACTGAACGTCCAGTGTGTGTGTGTGTGTACCTGAAGGGCTCTGTCTCGTGAATGACTGAACGTCCAGTGTGTGTGTACCTGAATGGCTCTGTCTCGTGAATGACTGAACGTCCAGTGTGTGTGTGTGTGTGTGTACCTGAAGGGCTCTGTCTCGTGAATGACTGAACGTCCAGTGTGTGTGTGTGTGTGTACCTGAATGGCTCTGTCTCGTGAATGACTGAACGTCCAGTGTGTGTGTGTGTGTGTGTACCTGAAGGGCTCTGTCTCGTGAATGACTGAACGTCCAGTGTGTGTGTGTGTGTGTACCTGAATGGCTCTGTCTCGTGAATGACTGAACGTCCAGTGTGTGTGTGTGTACCTGAAGGGCTCTGTCTCGTGAATGACTGAACGTCCAGTGTGTGTGTGTGTGTACCTGAAGGGCTCTGTCTCGTGAATGACTGAACGTCCAGTGTGTGTGTGTGTGTGTGTACCTGAATGGCTCTGTCTCGTGAATGACTGAACGTCCAGTGTGTGTGTGTGTGTACCTGAATGGCTCTGTCTCGTGAATGACTGAACGTCCAGTGTGTGTGTGTGTGTGTACCTGAAGGGCTCTGTCTCGTGAATGACTGAACGTCCAGTGTGTGTGTGTGTGTGTACCTGAAGGGCTCTGTCTCGTGAATGACTGAACGTCCAGTGTGTGTGTGTGTGTGTACCTGAAGGGCTCTGTCTCGTGAACGACTGAACGTCCAGTGTGTGTGTGTACCTGAAGGGCTCTGTGTTGTGAATGACAAAACGTCCAGTGTGTGTGTGTACCTGAAGGGCTCTGTCTCGTGAACGACTGAACGTCCAGTGTGTGTGTGTGTGTACCTGAATGGCTCTGTCTCGTGAATGACTGAACGTCCAGTGTGTGTGTGTGTGTGTGTGTGTGTGTGTGTGTGTGTACCTGAAGGGCTCTGTCTCGTGAATGACTGAACGTCCAGTGTGTGTGTGTGTGTGTGTACCTGAAGGGCTCTGTCTCGTGAGGGAACGTCTGTGTGTGTGTGTGTGTACCTGAATGGCTCTGTCTCGTGAATGACTGAACGTCCAGTGTGTGTGTGTGTGTACCTGAAGGGCTCTGTCTCGTGAATGACTGAAGTCCAGGCCTGAAGGGCTCTGTCTCGTGAATGACTGAACGTCCAGTGTGTGTGTGTGTACCTGAAGGGCTCTGTCTCGTGAATGACTGAACGTCCAGTGTGTGTGTGTGTGTGTACCTGAATGGCTCTGTCTCGTGAATGACTGAACGTCCAGTGTGTGTGTGTGTGTGTGTACCTGAATGGCTCTGTCTCGTGAACGACTGAACGTCCAGTGTGTGTGTGTGTGTACCTGAAGGGCTCTGTCTCGTGAATGACTGAACGTCCAGTGTGTGTGTGTGTGTACCTGAAGGGCTCTGTCTCGTGAATGACTGAACGTCCAGTGTGTGTGTGTGTGTACCTGAAAGGGCTCTGTCTCGTGAATGACTGAACGTCCAGTGTGTGTGTGTGTGTACCTGAAGGGCTCTGTCTCGTGAATGACTGAACGTCCAGTGTGTGTGTGTGTGTACCTGAAGGGCTCTGTCTCGTGAATGACTGAACGTCCAGTGTGTGTGTGTGTGTGTACCTGAATGGCTCTGTCTCGTGAATGACTGAACGTCCAGTGTGTGTGTGTGTGTGTGTACCTGAATGGCTCTGTCTCGTGAATGACTGAACGTCCAGTGTGTGTGTGTGTGTGTACCTGAATGGCTCTGTCTCGTGAATGACTGAACGTCCAGTGTGTGTGTGTGTACCTGAAGGGCTCTGTCTCGTGAATGACTGAACGTCCAGTGTGTGTGTGTGTGTACCTGAAGGGCTCTGTCTCGTGAACGACTGAACGTCCAGTGTGTGTGTGTGTGTGTACCTGAAGGGCTCTGTCTCGTGAATGACTGAACGTCCAGTGTGTGTGTGTGTACCTGAATGGCTCTGTCTCGTGAATGACTGAACGTCCAGTGTGTGTGTGTGTGTACCTGAAGGGCTCTGTCTCGTGAATGACTGAACGTCCAGTGTGTGTGTGTGTGTGTACCTGAAGGGCTCTGTCTCGTGAATGACTGAACGTCCAGTGTGTGTGTGTGTGTGTGTACCTGAAGGGCTCTGTCTCGTGAATGACTGAACGTCCAGTGTGTGTGTGTGTGTGTGTACCTGAAGGGCTCTGTCTCGTGAATGACTGAACGTCCAGTGTGTGTGTGTACCTGAAGGGCTCTGTCTCGTGAATGACTGAACGTCCAGTGTGTGTGTGTGTGTACCTGAAGGGCTCTGTCTCGTGAACGACTGAACGTCCAGTGTGTGTGTGTGTGTGTACCTGAAGGGCTCTGTCTCGTGAATGACTGAACGTCCAGTGTGTGTGTGTGTGTACCTGAATGGCTCTGTCTCGTGAATGACTGAACGTCCAGTGTGTGTGTGTGTACCTGAATGGCTCTGTCTCGTGAACGACTGAACGTCCAGTGTGTGTGTGTGTGTGTGTACCTGAAGGGCTCTGTCTCGTGAATGACTGAACGTCCAGTGTGTGTGTGTGTGTACCTGAAGGGCTCTGTCTCGTGAATGACTGAACGTCCAGTGTGTGTGTGTGTGTGTGTACCTGAAGGGCTCTGTCTCGTGAATGACTGAACGTCCAGTGTGTGTGTGTGTGTGTACCTGAAGGCTCTGTCTCGTGAATGACTGAACGTCCAGTGTGTGTGTGTGTGTGTGTGTGACCTGAAGGGCTCTGTCTCGTGAATGACTGAACGTCCAGTGTGTGTGTGTGTGTACCTGAAGGGCTCTGTCTCGTGAATGACTGAACGTCCAGTGTGTGTGTGTGTGTGTGTGAAGGCTCTGTCTCTGTGAATGACTGAACGTCCAGTGTGTGTGTGTGTACCTGAAGGGCTCTGTCTCTGAACGTCCAGTGTGTGTGTGTGTGTGTACCTGAAGGGCTCTGTCTCGTGAATGACTGAACGTCCAGTGTGTGTGTGTGTGTGTACCTGAAGGGCTCTGTCTCCTGAATGACTGAACGTCCAGTGTGTGTGTGTGTGTGTGTACCTGAAGGGCTCTGTCTCGTGAACGACTGAACGTCCAGTGTGTGTGTGTGTGTGTGTGTACCTGAATGGCTCTGTCTCGTGAATGACTGAACGTTCAGTGTGTGTGTGTGTGTGTGTACCTGAAGGGCTCTGTCTCGTGAATGACTGAACGTCCAGTGTGTGTGTGTGTGTACCTGAAGGGCTCTGTCTCGTGAATGACTGAACGTCCAGTGTGTGTGTGTGTACCTGAAGGGCTCTGTCTCGTGAATGACTGAACCCAGTGTGTGTGTGTGTGTACCTGAAGGGCTCTGTCTCGTGAACGACTGAACGTCCAGTGTGTGTGTGTGTACCTGAAGGGCTCTGTCTCGTGAATGACTGAACGTCCAGTGTGTGTGTGTGTGTGTGTGTGTACCTGAAGGGCTCTGTCTCGTGAATGACTGAACGTCCAGTGTGTGTGTGTGTGTGTACCTGAAGGGCTCTGTCTCGTGAATGACTGAACGTCCAGTGTGTGTGTGTGTGTGTGTGTACCTGAAGGGCTCTGTCTCGTGAATGACTGAACGTCCAGTGTGTGTGTGTGTGTACCTGAAGGGCTCTGTCTCGTGAATGACTGAACGTCCAGTGTGTGTGTGTGTGTGTACCTGAATGGCTCTGTCTCGTGAATGACTGAACGTCCAGTGTGTGTGTGTGTGTACCTGAAGGCTCTGTCTCGTGAATGACTGAACGTCCAGTGTGTGTGTGTGTGTGTGTGTGTGAATGGCTCTGTCTCGTGAATGACTGTACCTGAAGGGCTCTGTCTCGTAAATGACTGAACGTCCAGTGTGTGTGTGTGTGTACCTGAATGGCTCTGTCTCGTGAATGACTGAACGTCCAGTGTGTGTGTGTGTGTACCTGAATGGCTCTGTCTCGTGAATGACTGAACGTCCAGTGTGTGTGTGTGTGTGTGTACCTGAATGGCTCTGTCTCGTGAATGACTGAACGTTCAGTGTGTGTGTGTGTGTGTGTGTGTGTACCTGAATGGCTCTGTCTCGTGAACGACTGAACGTCCAGTGTGTGTGTGTGTGTACCTGAAGGGCTCTGTCTCGTGAATGACTGAACGTCCAGTGTGTGTGTGTGTGTACCTGAAGGGCTCTGTCTCGTGAATGACTGAACGTCCAGTGTGTGTGTGTGTGTGTACCTGAAGGCTCTGTCTCGTGAATGACTGAACGTCCAGTGTGTGTGTGTGTGTACCTGAAGGGCTCTGTCTCGTGAATGACTGAACGTCCAGTGTGTGTGTGTGTGTACCTGAAGGGCTCTGTCTCGTGAATGACTGAACGTCCAGTGTGTGTGTGTGTGTACCTGAAGGGCTCTGTCTCGTGAATGACTGAACGTCCAGTGTGTGTGTGTGTGTGTGTGTGTACCTGAAGGGCTCTGTCTCGTGAATGACTGAACGTCCAGTGTGTGTGTGTGTGTGTGTACCTGAAGGGCTCTGTCTCGTGAATGACTGAACGTCCAGTGTGTGTGTGTGTGTGTACCTGAAGGGCTCTGTCTCGTGAATGACTGAACGTCCAGTGTGTGTGTGTGTACCTGAAGGGCTCTGTCTCGTGAACGACTGAACGTCCAGTGTGTGTGTGTGTGTGTGTACCTGAAGGGCTCTGTCTCGTGAATGACTGAACGTCCAGTGTGTGTGTGTGTGTGTACCTGAAGGGCTCTGTCTCGTGAATGACTGAACGTCCAGTGTGTGTGTGTGTGTGTACCTGAAGGGCTCTGTCTCGTGAATGACTGAACGTCCAGTGTGTGTGTGTGTACCTGAAGGGCTCTGTCTCGTGAACGACTGAACGTCCAGTGTGTGTGTGTGTGTACCTGAAGGGCTCTGTCTCGTGAATGACTGAACGTCCAGTGTGTGTGTGTGTGTGTGTGTGTGTGTACCTGAAGGGCTCTGTCTCGTGAATGACTGAACGTCCAGTGTGTGTGTGTGTGTGTGTACCTGAATGGCTCTGTCTCGTGAATGACTGAACGTCCAGTGTGTGTGTGTGTGTGTACCTGAATGGCTCTGTCTCGTGAATGACTGAACGTCCAGTGTGTGTGTGTGTGTGTGTACCTGAATGGCTCTGTCTCGTGAATGACTGAACGTCCAGTGTGTGTGTGTGTGTGTACCTGAAGGGCTCTGTCTCGTGAATGACTGAACGTCCAGTGTGTGTGTGTGTGTGTGTACCTGAATGGCTCTGTCTCGTGAATGACTGAACGTCCAGTGTGTGTGTGTGTGTGTGTACTTGAATGGCTCTGTCTCGTGAATGACTGAACGTCCAGTGTGTGTGTGTGTACTTGAATGGCTCTGTCTCGTGAATGACTGAACGTCCAGTGTGTGTGTACCTGAATGGCTCTGTCTCGTGAATGACTGAACGTCCAGTGTGTGTGTGTGTGTGTGTACCTGAAGGGCTCTGTCTCGTGAATGACTGAACGTCCAGTGTGTGTGTGTGTACCTGAAGGGCTCTGTCTCGTGAATGACTGAACGTCCAGTGTGTGTGTGTGTGTGTACCTGAAGGGCTCTGTCTCGTGAATGACTGAACGTCCAGTGTGTGTGTGTGTGTACCTGAAGGGCTCTGTCTGAAGGGCTCTGTCTCGTGACTGAACGTCCAGTGTGTGTGTGTGTACCTGAAGGGCTCTGTCTCGTGAATGACTGAACGTCCAGTGTGTGTGTGTACCTGAAGGGCTCTGTCTCGTGAATGACTGAACGTCCAGTGTGTGTGTGTGTGTGTACCTGAATGGCTCTGTCTCGTGAATGACTGAACGTCCAGTGTGTGTGTGTGTGTGTGTACCTGAATGGCTCTGTCTCGTGAATGACTGAACGTCCAGTGTGTGTGTGTGTGTACCTGAATGGCTCTGTCTCGTGAATGACTGAACGTCCAGTGTGTGTGTGTGTGTACCTGAAGGGCTCTGTCTCGTGAATGACTGAACGTCCAGTGTGTGTGTGTGTACCTGAAGGGCTCTGTCTCGTGAATGACTGAACGTCCAGTGTGTGTGTGTGTACCTGAAGGGCTCTGTCTCGTGAATGACTGAACGTCCAGTGTGTGTGTGTGTGTACCTGAAGGGCTCTGTCTCGTGAATGACTGAACGTCCAGTGTGTGTGTGTGTGTACCTGAATGGCTCTGTCTCGTGAATGACTGAACGTCCAGTGTGTGTGTGTACCTGAAGGGCTCTGTCTCGTGAATGACTGAACGTCCAGTGTGTGTGTGTGTACCTGAAGGGCTCTGTCTCGTGAATGACTGAACGTCCAGTGTGTGTGTGTGTGTGTACCTGAAGGGCTCTGTCTCGTGAATGACTGAACGTCCAGTGTGTGTGTGTGTGTGTACCTGAAGGGCTCTGTCTCGTGAATGACTGAACGTCCAGTGTGTGTGTGTGTACCTGAAGGGCTCTGTCTCGTGAATGACTGAACGTCCAGTGTGTGTGTGTGTACCTGAAGGGCTCTGTCTCGTGAATGACTGAACGTCCAGTGTGTGTGTGTGTGTACCTGAATGGCTCTGTCTCGTGAATGACTGAACGTTCAGTGTGTGTGTGTGTGTGTGTACCTGAATGGCTCTGTCTCGTGAACGACTGAACGTCCAGTGTGTGTGTGTGTGTACCTGAAGGGCTCTGTCTCGTGAATGACTGAACGTCCAGTGTGTGTGTGTGTGTGTACCTGAATGGCTCTGTCTCGTGAATGACTGAACGTCCAGTGTGTGTGTGTGTGTACCTGAATGGCTCTGTCTCGTGAATGACTGAACGTCCAGTGTGTGTGTGTGTACCTGAATGGCTCTGTCTCGTGAATGACTGAACGTCCAGTGTGTGTGTGTGTGTGTACCTGAAGGGCTCTGTCTCGTGAATGACTGAACGTCCAGTGTGTGTGTGTGTGTGTGTGTGTGTACCTGAAGGGCTCTGTCTCGTGAATGACTGAACGTCCAGTGTGTGTGTGTGTACCTGAAGGGCTCTGTCTCGTGAACGACTGAACGTCCAGTGTGTGTGTGTGTGTGTACCTGAAGGGCTCTGTCTCGTGAATGACTGAACGTCCAGTGTGTGTGTGTGTGTACCTGAAGGGCTCTGTCTCGTGAACGACTGAACGTCCAGTGTGTGTGTGTGTGTACCTGAAGGGCTCTGTCTCGTGAATGACTGAACGTCCAGTGTGTGTGTACCTGAAGGGCTCTGTCTCGTGAATGACTGAACGTCCAGTGTGTGTGTGTGTGTGTGTGTGTGTGTACCTGAAGGGCTCTGTCTCGTGAATGACTGAACGTCCAGTGTGTGTGTGTGTGTGTACCTGAAGGGCTCTGTCTCGTGAATGACTGAACGTCCAGTGTGTGTGTGTACCTGAAGGGCTCTGTCTCGTGAATGACTGAACGTCCAGTGTGTGTGTGTGTGTGTGTACCTGAAGGGCTCTGTCTCGTGAATGACTGAACGTCCAGTGTGTGTGTGTGTGTGTGTGTACCTGAAGGGCTCTGTCTCGTGAATGACTGAACGTCCAGTGTGTGTGTGTGTGTACCTGAAGGGCTCTGTCTCGTGAATGACTGAACGTCCAGTGTGTGTGTGTGTGTACCTGAAGGGCTCTGTCTCGTGAATGACTGAACGTCCAGTGTGTGTGTGTGTGTACCTGAAGGGCTCTGTCTCGTGAATGACTGAACGTCCAGTGTGTGTGTGTGTGTGTACCTGAATGGCTCTGTCTCGTGAATGACTGAACGTCCAGTGTGTGTGTGTGTGTGTACCTGAAGGGCTCTGTCTCGTGAATGACTGAACGTCCAGTGTGTGTGTGTGTGTACCTGAAGGGCTCTGTCTCGTGAACGACTGAACGTCCAGTGTGTGTGTGTGTACCTGAAGGGCTCTGTCTCGTGAACGACTGAACGTCCAGTGTGTGTGTGTGTACCTGAAGGGCTCTGTCTCGTGAATGACTGAACGTCCAGTGTGTGTGTGTACCTGAAGGGCTCTGTCTCGTGAATGACTGAACGTCCAGTGTGTGTGTGTGTGTACCTGAAGGGCTCTGTCTCGTGAATGACTGAACGTCCAGTGTGTGTGTGTGTGTACCTGAAGGGCTCTGTCTCGTGAATGACTGAACGTCCAGTGTGTGTGTGTGTGTACCTGAATGGCTCTGTCTCGTGAATGACTGAACGTCCAGTGTGTGTGTGTGTGTACCTGAAGGGCTCTGTCTCGTGAACGACTGAACGTCCAGTGTGTGTGTGTGTACCTGAAGGGCTCTGTCTCGTGAACGACTGAACGTCCAGTGTGTGTGTGTGTACCTGAAGGGCTCTGTCTCGTGAACGACTGAACGTCCAGTGTGTGTGTGTGTGTACCTGAAGGGCTCTGTCTCGTGAATGACTGAACGTCCAGTGTGTGTGTGTGTGTGTGTACCTGAATGGCTCTGTCTCGTGAATGACTGAACGTCCAGTGTGTGTGTGTGTGTGTGTGTACCTGAATGGCTCTGTCTCGTGAATGACTGAACGTCCAGTGTGTGTGTGTGTGGCTTGAATGGCTCTGTCTCGTGAATGACTGAACGTCCAGTGTGTGTGTGTGTGTGTACCTGAATGGCTCTGTCTCGTGAATGACTGAACGTCCAGTGTGTGTGTGTGTGTACCTGAAGGGCTCTGTCTCGTGAACGACTGAACGTCCAGTGTGTGTGTGTGTGTACCTGAAGGGCTCTGTCTCGTGAATGACTGAACGTCCAGTGTGTGTGTGTGTTGAATGGCTCTGTCTCGTGAATGACTGAACGTCCAGTGTGTGTGTGTGTGTACCTGAATGGCTCTGTCTCGTGAATGACTGAACGTCCAGTGTGTGTGTGTGTGTGTACCTGAAGGGCTCTGTCTCGTGAATGACTGAACGTCCAGTGTGTGTGTGTGTGTACCTGAAGGGCTCTGTCTCGTGAATGACTGAACGTCCAGTGTGTGTGTGTACCTGAAGGGCTCTGTCTCGTGAATGACTGAACGTCCAGTGTGTGTGTGTGTGTGTGTACCTGAAGGGCTCTGTCTCGTGAATGACTGAACGTCCAGTGTGTGTGTGTGTGTGTACCTGAAGGGCTCTGTCTCGTGAACGACTGAACGTCCAGTGTGTGTGTGTGTGTACCTGAAGGGCTCTGTCTCGTGAAGTGACTGAACTCTGTCCAGTGTGTGTGTGTGTGTGTGTGTGTGTACCTGAAGGGCTCTGTCTCGTGAATGACTGAACGTCCAGTGGTGTGTGTGTGTACCTGAAGGGCTCTGTCTCGTGAATGACTGAACGTCCAGTGTGTGTGTGTGTGTGTGTGTACCTGAAGGGCTCTGTCTCGTGAATGACTGAACGTCCAGTGTGTGTGTGTGTGTACCTGAAGGGCTCTGTCTCGTGAATGACTGAACGTCCAGTGTGTGTGTGTGTGTACCTGAAGGGCTCTGTCTCGTGAATGACTGAACGTCCAGTGTGTGTGTACCTGAAGGGCTCTGTCTCGTGAATGACTGAACGTCCAGTGTGTGTGTGTGTGTGTGTGTGTACCTGAAGGGCTCTGTCTCGTGAATGACTGAACGTCCAGTGTGTGTGTGTGTACCTGAAGGGCTCTGTCTCGTGAATGACTGAACGTCCAGTGTGTGTGTGTGTACCTGAAGGGCTCTGTCTCGTGAATGACTGAACGTCCAGTGTGTGTGTGTGTACCTGAATGGCTCTGTCTCGTGAATGACTGAACGTCCAGTGTGTGTGTGTGTGTGTACCTGAAGGGCTCTGTCTCGTGAATGACTGAACGTCCAGTGTGTGTGTGTGTGTGTGTACCTGAAGGGCTCTGTCTCGTGAATGACTGAACGTCCAGTGTGTGTGTGTGTGTGTGTGTGAATGGCTCTGTCTCGTGAATGACTGAACGTCCAGTGTGTGTGTGTGTGTGTGTGTACCTGAAGGGCTCTGTCTCGTGAATGACTGAACGTCCAGTGTGTGTGTGTGTGTGTGTACCTGAAGGCTCTGTCTCGTGAATGACTGAACGTCCAGTGTGTGTGTGTGTGTACCTGAAGGGCTCTGTCTCGTGAATGACTGAACGTCCAGTGTGTGTGTGTGTCTGTCTCGTGAGCGACTGAACCTGAAGGGCTCTGTCTCGTGAATGACTGAACGTCCAGTGTGTGTGTGTGTGTGTACCTGAATGGCTCTGTCTCGTGAATGACTGAACGTCCAGTGTGTGTGTGTGTGTACCTGAAGGGCTCTGTCTCGTGAACTGAACGTCCAGTGTGTGTGTGTGTGTACCTGAATGGCTCTGTCTCGACTGAACGTCCAGTGTGTGTGTGTGTGTACCTGAAGGGCTCTGTCTCGTGAATGACTGAACGTCCAGTGTGTGTGTGTGTGTGTACCTGAATGGCTCTGTCTCGTGAATGACTGAACGTCCAGTGTGTGTGTGTGTGAAGTGCTCTGTCTCGTAAATGACTGAACGTCCAGTGTGTGTGTACCTGAATGGCTCTGTCTCGTGAATGACTGAACGTCCAGTGTGTGTGTGTGTGTGTGTGTGTACCTGAAGGGCTCTGTCTCGTGAATGACTGAACGTCCAGTGTGTGTGTGTGTACCTGAAGGGCTCTGTCTCGTGAATGACTGAACGTCCAGTGTGTGTGTGTGTGTACCTGAAGGGCTCTGTCTCGTGAATGACTGAACGTCCAGTGTGTGTGTGTGTGTACCTGAAGGGCTCTGTCTCGTGAATGACTGAACGTCCAGTGTGTGTGTGTGTGTACCTGAAGGGCTCTGTCTCGTGAATGACTGAACGTCCAGTGTGTGTGTGTGTGTACCTGAAGGGCTCTGTCTCGTGAATGACTGAACGTCCAGTGTGTGTGTGTGTGTGTGTGTACCTGAAGGGCTCTGTCTCGTGAATGACTGAACGTCCAGTGTGTGTGTGTGTGTGTACCTGAAGGGCTCTGTCTCGTGAATGACTGAACGTCCAGTGTGTGTGTGTGTGTGTACCTGAAGGGCTCTGTCTCGTGAATGACTGAACGTCCAGTGTGTGTGTGTGTGTGTACCTGAAGGGCTCTGTCTCGTGAACTGAACGTCCAGTGTGTGTGTGTGTGTACCTGAAGGGCTCTGTCCAGTGTGTGTGTGTGTGTACCTGAAGGGCTCTGTCTCGTGAATGACTGAACGTCCAGTGTGTGTGTGTGTGTACCTGAAGGGCTCTGTCTCGTGAATGACTGAACGTCCAGTGTGTGTGTGTGTGTACCTGAAGGGCTCTGTCTCGTGAATGACTGAACGTCCAGTGTGTGTGTGTACCTGAATGGCTCTGTCTCGTGAATGACTGAACGTCCAGTGACTGTGTGTGTCTCGTGTCCAGTGTGTGTGTGTGTGTGTGTGTGTGTACCTGAATGGCTCTGTCTCGTGAATGACTGAACGTCCAGTGTGTGTGTGTGTGTGTGTGTACCTGAATGGCTCTGTCTCGTGAATGACTGAACGTCCAGTGTGTGTGTGTGTGTGTGTACCTGAATGGCTCTGTCTCGTGAACGACTGAACGTCCAGTGTGTGTGTGTGTGTACCTGAAGGGCTCTGTCTCGTGAATGACTGAACGTCCAGTGTGTGTGTGTGTGTGTGTACCTGAAGGGCTCTGTCTCGTGAATGACTGAACGTCCAGTGTGTGTGTGTGTGTACCTGAAGGGCTCTGTCTCGTGAATGACTGAACGTCCAGTGTGTGTGTGTGTGTGTACCTGAATGGCTCTGTCTCGTGAATGACTGAACGTCCAGTGTGTGTGTGTGTGTACCTGAAGGGCTCTGTCTCGTGAATGACTGAACGTCCAGTGTGTGTGTGTGTGTACCTGAATGGCTCTGTCTCGTGAATGACTGAACGTCCAGTGTGTGTGTGAATGTGTACCTGAAGGGCTCTGTCTCGTGAATGACTGAACGTCCAGTGTGTGTGTGTGTGTACCTGAATGGCTCTGTCTCGTGAATGACTGAACGTCCAGTGTGTGTGTGTGTGTACCTGAATGGCTCTGTCTCGTGAATGACTGAAGTGTGTGTGTGTACCTGAAGGGCTCTGTCTCGTGAATGACTGAACGTCCAGTGTGTGTGTGTACCTGAATGGCTCTGTCCAATGACTGAACGTCCAGTGTGTGTGTGTGTGTGTACCTGAAGGGCTCTGTCTCGTGAATGACTGAACGTCCAGTGTGTGTGTGTGTGTGTACCTGAATGGCTCTGTCTCGTGAATGACTGAACGTCCAGTGTGTGTGTGTGTGTGTGTGTACCTGAATGGCTCTGTCTCGTGAATGACTGAACGTCCAGTGTGTGTGTACCTGAAGGGCTCTGTCTCGTGAATGACTGAATGGGCTCTGTCAGTGAACGTCCAGTGTGTGTGTGTGTGTGTACCTGAATGGCTCTGTCTCGTGAATGACTGAACGTCCAGTGTGTGTGTGTGTGTGTACCTGAAGGGCTCTGTCTCAATGTGTGTCCAGTGTGTGTGTGTGTACCTGAAGGGCTCTGTCTCGTGAATGACTGAACGTCCAGTGTGTGTGTGTGTGTGTACCTGAAGGGCTCTGTCTCGTGAATGACTGAACGTCCAGTGTGTGTGTGTGTGTACCTGAACCTGAATGGCTCTGTCTCGTGAATGACTGAACGTCCAGTGTGTGTGTGTGTACCTGAAGGGCTCTGTCTCGTGAATGACTGAACGTCCAGTGTGTGTGTGTGTGTACCTGAAGGGCTCTGTCTCGTGAACGAACGTCCAGTGTGTGTGTGTGTGTGTACCTGAAGGGCTCTGTCTCGTGAATGACTGAACGTCCAGTGTGTGTGTGTGTGTACCTGAAGGGCTCTGTCTCGTGAATGACTGAACGTCCAGTGTGTGTGTGTGTGTACCTGAAGGGCTCTGTGAACGTCCAGTGTGTGTGTGTACCTGAAGGGCTCTGTCTCGTGAATGACTGAACGTCCAGTGTGTGTGTGTGTGTACCTGAATGGCTCTGTCTCGTGAATGACTGAACGTCCAGTGTGTGTGTGTGTGTGTACCTGAAGGGCTCTGTCTCGTGAATGACTGAACGTCCAGTGTGTGTGTGTGTGTGTACCTGAATGGCTCTGTCTCGTGAATGACTGAACGTCCAGTGTGTGTGTGTGTGTACCTGAAGGGCTCTGTCTCGTGAATGACTGAACGTCCAGTGTGTGTGTGTGTGTACCTGAAGGGCTCTGTCTCGTGAATGACTGAACTGAGTGTGTGTGTGTGTGTGTACCTGAATGGCTCTGTCTCGTGAATGACTGAACGTCCAGTGTGTGTGTGTGTACTTGAATGGCTCTGTCTCGTGAATGACTGAACGTCCAGTGTGTGTGTGTGTGTGTACCTGAAGGGCTCTGTCTCGTGAATGACTGAACGTCCAGTGTGTGTGTGTGTGTACCTGAAGGGCTCTGTCTCGTGAATGACTGAACGTCCAGTGTGTGTGTGTACCTGAATGGCTCTGTCTGAAGTGTGTGTGTGTGTGTACCTGAATGGCTCTGAATGACTGAACGTCCAGTGTGTGTGTGTGTGTACCTGAAGGGCTCTGTCTCGTGAATGACTGAACGTCCAGTGTGTGTGTGTGTGTGTACCTGAAGGGCTCTGTCTCGTGAATGACTGAACGTCCAGTGTGTGTGTGTACCTGAAGGGCTCTGTCTCGTGAATGACTGAACGTCCAGTGTGTGTGTGTGTGTACCTGAAGGGCTCTGTCTCGTGAACTGACTGAACGTCCAGTGTGTGTGTGTGTGTGTGTGTGTGTGTACCTGAAGGGCTCTGTCTCGTGAATGACTGAACGTCCAGTGTGTGTGTGTGTGTGTGTGTACCTGAAGGGCTCTGTCTCGTGAATGACTGAACGTCCAGTGTGTGTGTGTGTGTGTGTACCTGAAGGGCTCTGTCTCGTGAATGACTGAGCGTCCAGTGTGTGTGTGTGTGTGTGTGTACCTGAAGGGCTCTGTCTCGTGAATGACTGAACGTCCAGTGTGTGTGTGTGTGTGTGTGGCCTGAAGGGCTCTGTCTCGTGAATGACTGAACGTCCAGTGTGTGTGTGTGTACCTGAAGGGCTCTGTCTCGTGAACGACTGAACGTCCAGTGTGTGTGTGTGTGTACCTGAAGGGCTCTGTCTCGTGAATGACTGAACGTCCAGTGTGTGTGTGTGTGTGTACCTGAAGGGCTCTGTCTCGTGAATGACTGAACGTCCAGTGTGTGTGTGTGTACCTGAATGGCTCTGTCTCGTGAATGACTGAACGTCCAGTGTGTGTGTGTGTGTACCTGAATGGCTCTGTCTCGTGAATGACTGAACGTCCAGTGTGTGTGTGTGTGTGTGGGCTCTGTCCTGAATGGCTAATGACTGAACGTCCAGTGTGTGTGTGTGTGTGTACCTGAATGGCTCTGTCTCGTGAATGACTGAACGTCCAGTGTGTGTGTGTGTGTACCTGAAGGGCTCTGTCTCGTGAATGACTGATGGGCTCTGTCTCGTGAACGACTGAACGTCCAGTGTGTGTGTGTGTGTGTGTGTACCTGAAGGGCTCTGTCTCGTGAATGACTGAACGTCCAGTGTGTGTGTGTACCTGAATGGCTCTGTCTCGTGAATGACTGAACGTCCAGTGTGTGTGTGTGTGTGTACCTGAATGGCTCTGTCTCGTGAACGACTGAACGTCCAGTGTGTGTGTGTGTGTGAATGGCTCTGTCTCGTGAATGACTGAACTCTGTGTGTGTGAATGACCTGAATGGCTCTGTCCAATGTGAAGCGTGTGTGTGTGTGTGTGTGTACCTGAATGGCTCTGTCTCATGACTGACTGAACGTCCAGTGTGTGTGTGTACCTGAATGGCTCTGTCTCGTGAATGACTGAACGTCCAGTGTGTGTGTGTGTGTGTACCTGAATGGCTCTGTCTCGTGAATGACTGAACGTCCAGTGTGTGTGTGTGTGTACCTGAATGGCTCTGTCTCGTGAATGACTGAACGTCCAGTGTGTGTGTGTGTGTGTGTGTACCTGAATGGCTCTGTCTCGTGAATGACTGAACGTCCAGTGTGTGTGTGTGTGTGTGTACCTGAAGGGCTCTGTCTCGTGAATGACTGAACGTCCAGTGTGTGTGTACCTGAAGGGCTCTGTCTCGTGAATGACTGAACGTCCAGTGTGTGTGTGTGTGTACCTGAAGGGCTCTGTCTCGTGAATGACTGAACGTCCAGTGTGTGTGTGTGTGTACCTGAAGGCTCTGTCTCGTGAATGACTGAACGTCCAGTGTGTGTGTGTGTACCTGAAGGGCTCTGTCTGAACGTGAATGACTGAACGTCCAGTGTGTGTGTGTGTGTACCTGAATGGCTCTGTCTCGTGAATGACTGAACGTCCAGTGTGTGTGTGTGTACCTGAATGGCTCTGTCTCGTGAATGACTGAACGTCCAGTGTGTGTGTGTGTGTACCTGAATGGCTCTGTCTCGTGAATGACTGAACGTCCAGTGTGTGTGTGTGTGTACCTGAATGGCTCTGTCTCGTGAATGACTGAACGTCCAGTGTGTGTGTGTGTGTGTACCTGAATGGCTCTGTCTCGTGAATGACTGAACGTCCAGTGTGTGTGTGTGTGTACCTGAATGGCTCTGTCTCGTGAATGACTGAACGTCCAGTGTGTGTGTGTGTGTACCTGAATGGCTCTGTCTCGTGAATGACTGAACGTCCAGTGTGTGTGTGTGTGTACCTGAATGGCTCTGTCTCGTGAATGACTGAACGTCCAGTGTGTGTGTGTGTGTACCTGAATGGCTCTGTCTCGTGAACGACTGAACGTCCAGTGTGTGTGTGTGTGTACCTGAAGGGCTCTGTCTCGTGAATGACTGAACGTCCAGTGTGTGTGTGTGTGTACCTGAAGGGCTCTGTCTCGTGAATGACTGAACGTCCAGTGTGTGTGTGTGTGTACCTGAAGGGCTCTGTCTCGTGAATGACTGAACGTCCAGTGTGTGTGTGTGTGTGTGTGTACCTGAAGGGCTCTGTCTCGTGAATGACTGAACGTCCAGTGTGTGTGTGTGTACCTGAAGGGCTCTGTCTCGTGAATGACTGAACGTCCAGTGTGTGTGTGTGTACCTGAAGGGCTCTGTCTCGTGAACGACTGAACGTCCAGTGTGTGTGTGTGTGTGTACCTGAAGGGCTCTGTCTCGTGAACGACTGAACGTCCAGTGTGTGTGTGTGTGTGTACCTGAAGGGCTCTGTCTCGTGAATGACTGAACGTCCAGTGTGTGTGTGTGTGTGTACCTGAAGGGCTCTGTCTCGTGAATGACTGAACGTCCAGTGTGTGTGTGTGTGTGTGTGTGTACCTGAAGGGCTCTGTCTCGTGAATGACTGAACGTCCAGTGTGTGTGTGTGTGTACCTGAAGGGCTCTGTCTCGTGAATGACTGACGTCCAGTGTGTGTGTGTGTACCTGAAGGGCTCTGTCCAGAATGACTGAACGTCCAGTGTGTGTGTGTGTGTGTGTACCTGAATGGCTCTGTCTCGTGAACGACTGAACGTCCAGTGTGTGTGTGTGTACCTGAATGGCTCTGTCTCGTGAATGACTGAACGTCCAGTGTGTGTGTGTGTGTGTGTGTACCTGAATGGCTCGGTCTCGTGAACGACTGAACGTCCAGTGTGTGTGTACCTGAAGGGCTCTGTCTCGTGAATGACTGAACGTCCAGTGTGTGTGTGTGTGTGTACCTGAAGGGCTCTGTCTCGTGAACGACTGAACGTCCAGTGTGTGTGTGTGTGTGTGTGTACCTGAATGGCTCTGTCTCGTGGACGTCTAGTGCAGCTCCTCGTATCCGTCCTTCCTTCAGGGCCTGAGCCAGAGCCTTCTCATCCACCAGCCCTCCCCGCGCAGAGTTCACCAGGAACGCTCCCTGGCGCATCTACACACAAAACACAGGGTTAACTTCATACACACACGCACTCCCATAATTAACTCAGGAACCACACCTATGTGGAAGCACCTGCTTTTAATATACTTTGTATCCCTCATTTAGTCAATTGTTTCCATTATTTTGGAAGTTACCTGTACATGCATGTAAGAACGTGAATTTACAAACATACTAGGGCTGTTAACGAGTTAATAAGGTGTTAGATTTTCAAAAAGGCATTCATTTTTCACCGCACGGACCCCTTTCAAGCGCACGTGTTTCCACACAGACCCTATACTATGTTGCAGCTGCTGTTATGTGGCGCCGTCTGTCTCTTAGGGTGTTTTCACACTTGGTCCCCTTCAGACAATTTTTGTGAATTCAGTGCGGCTCCCCTCATTTTTTTTGTGCCGTGCGAAGACTCCAAAAGGAACAGAGTGGAGTGCGAAGACTCCAAAAGGAACAGAGTGGAGTGCGAAGACTCCAAAAGGAACAGAGTGGAGTGCGAAGACTGGAGTGCAAACTCCAAAGGAACACAGTGGAGTGGAGTCCAAAGACACAGTGGAGTGCAAACTCCAAAGGAACAGAGTGGAGTGCGAAGACTCCAAAAGGAACAGAGTGGAGTGCGAAGACTCCAAAAGGAACAGAGTGGAGTGCGAAGACTCCAAAAGGAACACAGTGGAGTGCGAAGACTCCAAAAGGAACACAGTGGAGTGCGAAGACTCCAAAAGGAACACAGTGGAGTGCGAAGACTCCAAAAGGAACACAGTGGAGTGCGAAGACTCCAAAAGGAACAGAGTGGAGTGCGAAGACTCCAAAAGGAACAGAGTGGAGTGTGAAGACTCCAAAAGGAACACAGTGGAGTGTGAAGACTCCAAAAGGAACAGAGTGGAGTGTGAAGACTCCAAAAGGAACACAGTGGAGTGTGAAGACTCCAAAAGGAACACAGTGGAGTGTGAAGACTCCAAAAGGAACACAGTGGAGTGTGAAGACTCCAAAAGGAACACAGTGGAGTGTGAACACTCCATAGGAACTTGGAGCCCTCAGAAGAGCACCCTAAGCAAACCGAACTGAGACCACCTCGAGAGGTGGTTTGAGTATGGTTCGCTTGAATTCAGAAGTCCGGTTCCCCCTTCTTTTTTTAGGACAAGGTAAACACAAAGCTCCCCGGGTTTGCTTGTAATTTTAACCGCACCACACACTGGACTACTGGAACACCGTTTCCTCTGCAATAACCCCTTCACATTGGAGAGAGAAGAGGATGTGCCGGTTCACATAAATAAATGTGTGCTGATTAGCGATTGTCAAGGACGCAGAGAAACTCTAAAATGTGTGTGTGGAGTTTTGTACTGACGCGATGTTCAGATTCTCTGTTTGCAAGAGAGGTTCATAAAACTGTTTATTCGAATGTGGGGTTTGAATAGTGTGAAAAGGCAACATATTTGGTGAGAATCACAACATGGGTACAAAATCCATTCTAGCTGTTGAAGGGTCAGTAGCCTACAGCATTATTTAAATCGGCAATTAATTTACTGTAGTTAATCTGTTACCAATAATATTTACATGTTAATATTATCTTCTGATGACAATTATTATGTCTCCTCCTTTTACCAAAATGCAATCTGTTAACTTCCAAAATGTAATTAGGTATATCTAGCTGTCCGTTTGCACGTTCTGATGGAATGGCTTGTTCTGTACTTTTACTAGAGTGCATTGAGTGAATGTTGGACAAATATCTTTGGTTCCTTTCTAACAAAAAATTGAAATGCGAATGCAAAGAGGACTCGGACCTCAAAAAAGGCGAAGTGAACTGGCAAAAGAGTTGAGTCCTCATTCAAAGGCAGTGTGAATACAAAGAGAACAGACTTCTTTAGATTTCTTTTGTTCACTTTAAAACAGGACTGACACCACTTATTTTAAAAGAGGACTAATATGTGAAAACACCCTTAAAACATCCACTTTGCGCGCAGCTTTGAGCCACAATTTTGAAGGAAAAAAAGCTCAACCATACACACATTCTCAGGTGTTTCTTTAGATAACAGCAAAAACATATTTTGGACAAAAATAGCTAGCAACTTATACTAAAGTTCGCTAGCTAACCAAAATAATGTTTACAATGTCATGGTTGAATGCCTCTTGACATAACTAACTAGCCACAATGGTTTTAAACCAGAACAGGACATCCATTCCATTTAGGTAACTGTTTTTCTTGCATTTCTCAGGTCAAAAGATTTAAGCAAATAATCTCCATTTTTGTAGAACCAGCTTGTGACTAGCTCATGTTGAAGTAGCCTAGGCTACATCTAATAGCTGTTATTACATGAACTCAGACCTGGCAGAGCTATTGTCTTCTGTGGAATTCATATCATTGTTGAACAGGTGTAAAATGCTCCTTGTGTCCATAGAGACAGTTCTGTTTTCCTGTACTTAACCCTCCAAATCAGAAATTGGGAGAACACTAATTGAGAATGCCTGAAGCTTTAACTGTTTGTTTGTGTGTGTGTGTGTGTGTGTCTGTGTGTGTGTGTGTTCACAAGCGTTAAAACGTCAAGAACATTAATAAGAGGGAGTAAGTATATTTAAAAGAGCTACATGTAGTATTTTTGGGCCCGGCAAATCTCTTGTCAAATTGACTGGGGCTGAACGATTTGTATAAAGTATCGCTCACTAATGGATTCGGTTAGCATGCGGCTCAGGAAATTTAACAACAAGACAGTCCGTCTTCTGTTGACCAATAAGAAGGCTGCACCAATAGAATGCAATTTTGTGTGGGCCCAATCACTTTTTTGGAGGAAAAAAATATTGTGAAACACTATCATTCTACTATTACTTCAGATATAATAATGAAATTTTCTGAAATTACAATGCAAAAATATTACATGTAGCTAATTTAAACATTGTGAGTATTTTATTTCTTATACAGATTGTGTTTCCGTCCCTTACAATAAAAGCATAGTACGCCTGTAACTCAACAAACTGCTTTTTAATAGGGTTATTTTTTCTTAAGGGACAAATTTCAGAAAATTAAAACATTTAGATGAATTGTGATTATTTAAATCGTTTGACAGCCCTAAAACATACATAAAATGTCTGTGTACGATGTGTGTTTATGACATCGTGTACCTGTTTGATGGTGAAGTCGTTGATGAGGTGGTGGTTGTGTTCATTGAGGCTGCAGTGTAGAGAGACACAGTCAGAGTGGATGAGCAGGTCTTGGAGCGTAGTCATCCTCTGCAGGCCCAGGGAGCGCTCCACTCCGTCAGGCAGGTAGGGGTCGTAGAAGATCACCCCGAAACCAAACGCCTTGGCCCGCAGAGCCACCGCCTGGCCCACACGACCTGCAGAGAGGAACGCACAGGGGTAACTAGTGTTTGTATATCCATGGTGGGGCACATAGGCACCCAAAGCAATTCCAGGGCCTCTCGCAGCCCCAATTATCAATTGAAAACAGGCCAGACTAGGGGCCACTAGTCAGGGTAGCCTAGTGACCACTAGTCACCACTCAGGGTAGCCTAGTGGTTAGAGAGTTGGACTAGTAACCGAAAGGTTGCAAGTTCAAATCCACGAACTGACAAGCTGTCGTTCTGCCCCTGAACAGGCAGTTAACTCACTGTTCCTAGGCCGTCATTGAAAATAAGAATTTGTTCTTAACTGACTTGCCTAGTTGAATAAAGGTAAATAAAAGATTTTTAAAATCAGCCCCCTTCTCCACTACCCAGTAACTCCATCAACCTCCCTACCCTAGCCCAGATGACCCCCACTCACCCAGGCCGATGATGCCCAGCGTCTCCCCCCGGATGCGGGCAGCTCCCCCGGCCACCTCCCTGATCTGCTCCACGCTGGAGGCCCTGGTGCCCTCCCTCAGGGCCTGATGCATCCAGGTGACGCGGCGGTACAGGTTCAGGATCAGACACATGGACGTGTCGGCCGTCTCCTCCACCGAGCACGCTGGCACGTTACACACTGCGATGCCTGGGGGAGAGAGATGGGGAGGTGGGGAGAGAGGGAGATGGTGAGACGAAGGAAAGAGAGGAGTGTGTGTGTGTGTGTGTGTGTGTGTGTGTACCTGTTCATCGGCATACTGCGTGTGTGTATTCAGGCATGACTCACCCAGCTCAGCTGCAGCTTTGATGTCGACATTGTCGAAGCCACTGCCGATCCTGACAATGACTCGGAGGCCTTTGAACTTATCCAGGTCGTCTCTGGAGAGGGTGATGGTGTGGTAGAGCAGAGCCCCCACTGCCTCGTTCAGCACCTATGGGGTTAATACACAGACACCGTTATACAGTTGGCAATACAGGGTTAACACACACCGTCAGACAAGGCCATCACACAAATTAATACAGCCTCGTTCAGCACCTACAGGGTTAACACACATACTGCTGGTTAGACAGTATCATAAATACTCAAATAAACACATGGCTGGCAGTCAGGAGGTAGTCCTGAATAACTTTTTAAATATTTTAGAAATCAGGAAGTGCCGCTTATAGCCAAATTAACAGGAAGCTTACAACCAGACAGTGTATGTTGCCTTATAAACACTGAGTGTACAAAACATTAGGAGCATCTCCCTAATATTGAGTTGCACCCTCTTTTGCCCTCAGAAAAGCCTCGATTCATTGGGGCATGGACTCTACAAGCTGTCGAAGGTGTTCCACAGGGATGTTGGCCCATGTTAACTCCAATGCTTCCCACAGTTGTGTCAAGTTAGCTGGATGTCTTTTGGGTGGTGGACCATTCTCGATATACACAGGAAACTGTTGAGTGTGAAAAACCCAGCACCGTTACAGTTCTTGACAGACTAAAACCAGTGCACCTGACACCTACTACCATATCCCGTTCAAAGGCAGTCTTTGTAAAATATATTTTGTCTTGCCCATACACTCTCTGAATGGCACACACAACCCATGTCTCAAGGCTTAAAAATCCTTCTTTAACATGTCCCCTCCCCTTCATCTACACTGACTGAAGTGTCTTTAACATGTTACATCAATAAGGGATCATAGCTTTCACCTGGATTCACCTGGTCAGTCTATGTCATAGAAGGAGCAGGTGTTCTTAAAGTGTGTGTGTCTCACTCTACCTTCTCGTGTATCTCCTGGGTGGACTGGGCATCACAGAAGGCCACAGTGGCCACATCCTTGAGGATGGGCATCTCTATGGTGCAGTCACGCCCGTCCAGCAGGGCCACCAGGGGCCGAGGGTGCATGGGCCCGTTCAGGATGGGGGGGCGGATGCCTGCACACAGGGGAGAGGGGGACAGTTAAGACATGATTTGGCATTATGAAAGGTCACTAAATTAGTTGCATTCTAAAATCGTATGTGCTGCTTTGGTTCCAATGGCTGGCTAGGTTGGAGCATGGTGCTTGACACACTAATGGGTGTGGATTATTTTTTATTTATTTAATGTCCATATTATAACCATCAAACTATAAGTGTTCATCTGACGTTTACAGTCCACTTTGAGTTGATCGTTCGCCCAGACAAAATGGCTTCCTTTGGGGGATGTGTGATAAAGTCAAAAACACCATACAGCGCACCATGTTTTCCCAGATGGGACTGTTCACTGAGGTTAGTGAATCAACAATGTTTCTGGAGTCTCTGGACCAGGGCAAAATGAATCACTGCCCTAAACCTTCTACACGCACCATTGCCTTGACCATTACAACACACACGTGCACACCATTAAAGTCCCTCTGAACTTGACCAGGCATGACAATAGCCACTGGCATCATCAGTGCTAGGGCCAGAGCAGGCTCAACCAAAAGTGAGTCTGACCAGTGACCACTAACATGATTACTACTACCAAAGCGAGTCCCATGATGCTCTCTTCTCCATCCCCACAAACAGCCAGGGCCTTGTCAACACTGGCACCCTGAGGGATCAGTGGCTGCGTGTGATGGTTACGCAATGGTAATATGTAACTGGATCTGCTGCTGCAGAGAGCACATCTGAGATGACAAAGAGACAGGGGGGGGGGGGTCCAACACCATCACGAACCTACAACGTCAACACATGCAACCCCACGGAAATCAGACGCACATGCTATGACGACACATGTAAGACACACTGAATGACACACCACCCACATTGCTGACTCCAGCCAGAGTGGAGGATGAAAACGCTTGTGGAGCTACACTGTAGCTGGCTGCAGTGCCAGGGGAGGTCGAGTGTGACGGTTGGGGGAGGGGCAGTAGAGGGGTTGAGATGCGGGGTGCAGGGAAGAAGGGGGGAGGGGGTAGAGAGAGAGACTGAGTCATGACCTAAATTCCCTCCTCTGGAGCCCCCCCAAACACACACGTTCTGTACACACATCCGTAAACACACGCCACTGATACATGGCTACATTTGTCCACCGTGGTCCTGCGTCTGCATCGAAATCCTCAATCATCACTGAGCACCAAGTGGCAGAATGCGAGACAAAGCACAAGGCTAACATCTGTGCCAAAGGTCACTAGAGAAATGTGGCCAACTGGAACAAAAGCTAACATCACCACTGATACCATCATCATAAGACATTCGTGTGTGTGTGTGTGTCTTAGCGCTCTGCCTCTCCTTCACACTGAACTAATCATGAACTGGCCTTTTGAATCAGAACGCACTGCCCTTCTCACACACACACACACACACACACACACACACGTAACACACACCAGACCACACCACTGGCCCCTAGACCAGAAGCACACACACAGTCTCTGCGTGACAGGTGTATGGTCTGGGGTGGGGGAGAGGGAGAAGAAGGGGGGGTGCATGTGTCTCGCTGGAACATTCACATGGACAGAGGGCAGGACGCATGCAGGGACAGACACACAGACCGACATCCACATGCACAAACACTATGTCCTGTGTCATAGTGGGAGTGTGGGGGAGGGAGAAAGAGAGGGGGGAGTAGGATAGGAACTGGTGGCAGGCAGGCGGTGGAAGACAAATATTTGTGGACGCTTCCTGTGACGTCAAAGCATTTCCCAAATGGGCCTAGCCGAGAAGGCTTAAAAGAAAGTGAATCTGCATCTCATTAAAAAAAAATAACAAAGCATTTTCCTTTATCTTAATCTCCACATGCCAGAGATCACAATGGATTCACAATTACTGGTTAACAAAAGGCAGCCTCAGAAGCGCAAACACACAAATATTTAGAGTAAAGGACGCTTGCGTACAAGGCTTATGGAGCACAAGCATGGCCGCGCACACAATGCAATTCATTCAGCGCTTCATTCATTCTCCCTCCCTCCTTTCCTTTCCCTTCCTCCTCCTCCTTTCTCTTTCCCTTGGTTTAAGGAGTGTGAGAGAGAGAGAGCAGGGAGAGGGGGAGGGGCAGGGTAGGATGATAATGCAGCACTACTCCACCCAACATCCAGCCAGACACACAATAACACACATACACGCAGGCGCCGTACACACACACACACACACAGTTGCTCAATTCGCTACAAGGACACGCTGAGCAAAAAGGAAACGAGACACATACTCGTCGGCAACACCACACCCAAGCCCATATCACCCCCTTCCATCTTCAAGCTCTCATTCACAAACACATTTAACGACACACACACACAGAGCGCCTAACCTTGCATTATGAAGTTTGCCAGCCTGTCTTCCTCTCTCTCGCCTCGCTCTCTCCCTCTATCGTTCTTTCTTTTCTCTCTCTAGTTCTGTCAGACTGTTCTCGGCTGGCTAGGTCCCTGCTGTCATCCACACCCAGCCCCTCCCCCACGGTCCGGCTCCAATCACGGACGGCTCCATTGAGGGCCAGCCAACCAGCACTAACCTCATTAGCATAGCCAGGCAGTGGCTAGGTCTGGTTTGGCTGTTGTTGTTTTTTAAAGAGACAGCTGGCCCGTTTCCCTGTAGCCACGGCCGCGACCCCTCACCCTGCCCCTCTCACTCATCTCAGGGGACCTGACTCTCCCAGACAACTCCCTCCATTTTATCTCAACATCACCCAAGGGCTGCATTTCACACCAATTTATTTAGTTTGGACTGGGGTAGCACAGACCAGAATTTTGTCTTATATGTCCAGAATTTAATAAGATATTTTATATGACTTCATTACCTTTTTATGACATTTGTATACACTACAAATTGAGGCTTGGCATGACTTGCAATACCAATTTATTTGTTTTACAATCTAGGCAAAAGCGATACCATTCTACCTTTTCAGTTAATTTCAGTCTTTGTAAAAAAAACACACAAAAAACACTGATCATGTTGTAATCTAACTGGTCTATTATCCTAGCCTGTCATGTACTCAGTCATCCTCATCATTTGTACCTTGCTTTGACATTCTTTCTCACGGCTCATAGCTCAGGCACACCAGCTTGGCCACCCACTAACCCCTCTTGAAATCCCCACAGACAGAAACAGGAAGTGAGATAAGGGCATTTTGCGCTCTCTCTGACTATCCCCAAGCCATCACTACACTATTATACTAGTGGTGGGGGGAGGATCAATACAGTTACATATCAGGATATTATTTTTGGACTATATTTTCACAATATTGCAATATTATTTTTGAGCTAGTTGACTGTACCGGCACCAAAACTCCAGTATTTTTTCCTTAATAGCTTGTTCTGTATCTTCTTTTGAAATAGGGAGACAAACTTATTTTCAGCACTTTTATTTCCATGACTGATGCAAACTAATTATCATACTCTCTCCACTCTCTGCAGCAGACATATGGTGAGCAATATGTTTGGAACACTGAATCACAAAACATATATAACAGTGAGTGTCGCAATACATATCGTATCGCCACCAAAGCAATGTAATAATTCCCAGACCTATATCCCATCTGCCACTCCACAAACCAATAGGCTGATCATTAATTAAATATATTCCATATCAGCAGCTGATGTACAGTGCATTCAGAAAGTATTCAGACCCCTTAACTTTTTCCACATTTTGTTACGTTAGAGCCTTATTCTAAAATGGATTGAATCGTTTTCCCCCCTTGTCAATCTACACACAGTACCACATAATGACAAAGCAAAGAAAAAAAATATATATATACTTACAAAAGTATTCAGACTCTTGTACTCTGTACTTTGTTGAAGCACCTTTGGCAGCGATTACAGCCTTGAATCTTCTTGAGTATGACGCTACAAGCACATGTATTTGGGGAGTTACTCCCATTCTACTCTGCAGATCCTCTCAAGCTGTCAGGTTGGATGGGGAGCATCGCTGCACAGCTATTTTCAGGTCTCTCCAGATATGTTCGACCGGGTTCAAGTCAGACTCTGGCTGGGCCACTCAAGGACATTTATTCAGAGACTTGTCCCGAAGCCATTCCTGCGTTGTCTTGACTGTGTGCTTAGGGTCGTTGTCCTGTTGGAAGGTGAACCTTCGCCCAAGTCTGAGGTCCTGAGCGCTCTGGAGAAGGTTTTCATCAAGGATCTCTCTGTACTTTGCTCCGTTCATCTTTGTGACATTAGGCATTCAGGCCAAATAGTTCAATCTTGATTTCAGACCATAGAATCTTGTTTCTCATGGTGTGAGAGTCCTTTAGGTGCCTTTTGGCAAACTCCAAGCGGGCTGCCATGTGCCGTTTTACCCCCTTAAAAAATGCCTGATTGGTGGAGTGCTGCAGAGATGATTGTCCTTCTGGAAGGTTCTCACATCTCAACAGAGGAACTCTGGAGCTCTGTTAGAGTGACCATAGGGCCCTTCTCCTCCGACTGCGCAGCTTGGCCGGGCGGCCAGCTACAGGAAGCGTCTTGGTGGTTCCAAACTTGTTCCATTTAAGGATGATGGAGGCAACCGTTCCTGGGGACGTTCAATGCTGCAGAATTTGTTTGGTACCCTTCCACAGATCTGAGCCTCGACACAATCGTTCAATCTCATGGCGTGGTTTTTGCTCTGACATGCATTGTCAACTGTGGGACCTTATATAGACAGGTCTTTCCAAATAATGTTCAATCAATTTAATTAACCACAGGTGGACTCCAATCAAGTTATAGAAACATCTCAAGGATAATCAATTGAAACAGGGTGCACCTGAGCTCAATTTCAAGTCTCATAGCAAAGGGTCTGAATACTTAAGTAAATAAGGTTTCTGTTTTTCATTTTTAATACATTTGCACAATTTTCAAAAAACCTGTTTTCACGTTGTCATTATGGGGTATTGTGTGTAGATTGATGAGGGGAATTTTTCCCCCATCAATTTTAGAATAAGGGTGTAATGTAACAAATGTGAAAAGACAAGTGGTACATTCCGAATGCACTGCAAGTGCAAAATATTATAGACATAGGCATGTGATAATCACACATTCAATCAATTTGAAGAAAACTGCACATCCTCTCTGATACACCAAATCAGACCTGTAGAAACCATTTTGTATTATGAATTTGTGATGGAGGTGTGAGAATATCATGTGAGAATACTCATTACCATATGACTATAACCTGATAAAAA